>NC_137099.1:17938917-17968405 GCF_949357685.1 Gobio gobio
TGGATGTGTGTGACATGACAGCAGATTTGTGGATCCTGGCATTTGTACATGGCCTGTTTAAAAAGTACAGGACTATTTAGAGGTATGAATAACGCTTGTCAGTAGTAGAGCAGTTTGTGCACTATATATACAGTACAGTACAGTACAGTACTGTATGTGTAAAATGCAGTCCGGTCAGTAGCAGGGAAAGGCCTACATTTGACAAGTCCAGCCTCCTCCCCTCTTTTCTCTGCTGTTCTCTTTTTTATTTGCTATCTGAAGCCTTCCGCACTGCAGCAGTGTGTGTATGTGTGAAAGAGAGAGAGAGAGAGAGAGAGAGAGAGAGAGAGAGAGAGAGAGAGAGAGAGAGAGAGAGAGAGAGAGAGAGAGAGAGAGAGAGAGAGAGAGAGAGTATTCCTTCATGTTTTGTGCTGCTTTTCCAGGAGATTAATGAGAGATTTGAGATCATCAGAGAGAGAGAGAGAGTGAGAGAGAGAGAGAGAGAGAGAGAGAGAGAGAGAGAGAGAGAGAGAGAGAGAGAGAGGAGAGAGAGAGAGAGAGAGAGAGAGAGAGAGAGAGGGGAGCAATAAACCTCTGAAATGAATGACCAAACCTAGTTCTTTGACTTGGCTATAGCAATCATGCTTGATAAATAAATAAATAACAAGGTTAAAAATCGTATGATCAGTATCCAGCTGCCTGTATTCAGACTAGAACCATGCATTGACTTCTTTATCATCCAGAAACAGCTCGATTTACATGCAGCACCAGTAAAACAGAACATATGCAAGTACTGTCGAGACAAAATTCAAAGATATTTGTAAATTGTATTGGGGGAACGCATAAACTGACCATTCAAATGCTATTGCAAATCACTGCTTAGCACCTGGGAGGTCAACTAGATCATGATTATTCACATACGTATTCCAGCATCACTTGCCAATTTTTTTCACACGGAGATGCCCAATACTCATTATCCATTACATGAGTGAGATTGGTAATAGTGATCACTGGGTAGCTGATACGTGTTTTATCAATGGTCAATGCCAATACTGATAAATATATACAAATATTTCATATAGGTTACGATGTTCACAAACAGCGACCGCATACTTTTCAGCAATTTTGATATGCAAGGTATTTTTCCCCATTCGTTTTCTCCATAGGGATTTCGAGAAAATCCTCAATAAAGAGTTCTAAGCCATGAACAAAACCACTCTGATGAATTACAACATTACATATTTTGTTTTTAAACAAAAAAGGGACAAGTACAAGACTTAATAATACAGTATGTTCTATGAAACATTTAATCACAGTCCATGAAGCATTGAAAATGCCATAATCAAATAAAAAACAGATGGTAAAATATAAAACTCTTGTTTCATAGATATTTATTAAAAGTATAGCATGGATTTTTTGAAGTTTTTGAAGCTATAAGTTGCTTGTAAAACTGATTCAATTACACTATTTGCAATGCTTTTTGGGAATGGAAGTTTGTTGAGCTCTTTCGGTGCAGTTCTTGTTTCTGTGTTAAAGGAAGGAACATGCCACTATTTTTGAAAACAAGGCTAATTTTCCAACTCGCTGGAGTTAAACAGTTGAGTTTCACCGTTTTCGACTCCATTCAGCTGATCTCCGGGTCTGGGACACTTTTAGCATAGATCATTGAATCTGTTTACAGCGTTAGAATCTCACTCAAAAAAATGACCAAAAGGTTTAGATATTTTTCCTATTTAAAACTTGACCCTTCTCTAGTTACATTGTGTACTAAGACCGACGGAAAATGAAAAGTTGCGATTTTCTAGGCCAATATGGCTAGGAACTATACTCTCATTCTTGCGTAATAATCAAGGAACTTTGCTGCCGTACCATGACCACTGTAGGATTGTGTGTAGGAACTAAAACTACAAAATCACATGGACTTTTGGCTTCTGGTTTAAGCGACTTCAGAGCTCATGGTTTTAAGAGGTTTATACGTTATTGTTAAAAATAAATCGTGCTATATGGAGAAAGTGAATGGAAATTTTACTTCCGAAACCCCACTAAAATATTTCAAACAGAAATCTTCCATTATTCATTGATGAGGACTCTAGCAGAGACGTTAAGGAGACATCAGGGAGAGCTAATGCTTCTGTTAACTGGCCAAGCGAGGCCAATAACCTCAAAATAGCTGATTTATTGGCCTGGCCAATGTATCAATCTATCACTTTTGGTAAGACGACTTCTATCCAAATTGTTGACCTGTCAGAATATGTAAAATATTACAAAAGATTCCACACACATATATGCACAATCAAGGACACACTGAGGACGTACAACTTCAAGCACAGAGACAAGAGCTTAAAACAGAACATTCATTTCTCAATGGAAACATGGTACAGCATGAAACATTACACAGACTATTCTGCAAGCTGTGAGGATGTCTAGCTCTTCCATGTCTCTCAGGCAAATGACCTTTTAGCTCCAATGAGACCACAGACTCTCCAATGAGGTAAAGTCCTCAGACATGAGAGAATCTGAACTACCGGTCAGAGAGCAAAAAAAGAGAGACGGGGAACTGAGAGAATGTGTCTCTAATTAAAAGTGCCCTAGCTATCTCTCCTCAGAATTCTGTGGCCTAGTTTATTAAAGTAGGCATTGAGTTTCTTTCTATGCTACACTACACAGTCTGAGCACTGACCTACTAGTTTTGCACACAGCCTGAACAGAGAAAGAGGTTACAATTGGAAACTGAAAAATGCTGTCTTTGCAGGTATGGTACGGGCAACAAATCAGCTTCCTTAGGTTTTAGATGCAATTTGTATACTGCCTAGTAGCCACTGCAAGAACTTATATGACTATTAATAAAGTATGCTCTACTGCATTTGTACTACACAGATGCATATTTATAAAGTCCTACATGTGCCATGTGGGAAGTGTCATGTGACCTACATCATCAGCTAGGTCACTCCATTTACCAATATGACAGCTCCTCTCTTATGGCATCATGGGATAGTACGGTGTCCATTAGATTCTCCCTGCAGAATCTAGGCAGAAGCAGGGTTTTATGAATACTGCAGTTTCTTCTTCTAGATAATCAATTTGGTTATTCTTATGTTAGCTATAAACTATATGTAGAACAAATAGTGTAGTAAAAGCCTTTGTGAAAAAGAAGTGCACTTTACTGTATTGAATGTGCACTTGTTTTCTTCAAATCACTTCCATTTAATCAAGTACATAAAGTACAAAATTAGTTGTTCTAATTTAGCAGACTTTAAGTAAACCAATTAGGTATACCAAAAGTACAACTGCAGGGTATTTACATGAAGTATATACTGTAAATATGTCAATGTATTTGTAGTATACTTAGCATAATTTGAAATACATTATAGTATTGTTTTTGACTAGGGAAGTACTTGATTATAATTGTAACTATAGTGTGTAATGAACTAAATTGCAACTTCATCCTAACAAACATGAAATTAGAAATATATTTAAATACATGACATTCAAGTTTCAAAAAGAAATGGCAATAAAGTAAATTTTAGTTTACCATAAGCTTGTCAGTACAAACGGCTTGTTTGGACATTGTGGGATTTGTGACATTACACAGGCAAATACATTTTCATATGCCCGCCTCCAGAGCAAGACATCAACTAATTGTTTTACATCATCGCACCATAGGCCCCGCCCACTGGTGTTCAGCCGCTTAACGGCTGTCACTTGTCTGCACCGGATGTGAGCATTGCGCTTAAGTCTGCCAACAAGAGGACAAATAGAGACGTAAATGTAACCGTAAAGGAACATTCGCTTTGACGTGTCCAGTTTAAACAGCTCATTTGCTCATTTCTGTAGAGACGGATCACAGAATCAGGAACAAGTATATGGTTTATTTTTAATGCCGTCATGGATTGCGTCAAGGGATGGCTGATATATCAGCCACTATATCGGTATCGGCCCGATAAATGCAATTTTTTATGCTGTCGTTATTGAATATATATTGAATATTGATTGAAAATATATATGCGCGCTATTTACCATGATGGTTTTGAACTGCTTGATATGATTGGAATCACTTCGAAAAGAATGATACAGTTAAGCGCAACATGTGCAGCATAAATCTGTCATATAGGCTACATAAAATTATAATTAGAACACGACTGTAAAAGAATGTTGTGAATTTGCCCGTGTTTCAGCGTGTTTTCGCTGAAAGAGCGCATCCACAGAGTCACAGCCTTATGTGTCATTGTAAGTTGCAATATTATGTTTATTTTGTGTGTGTATATATATATATATATATATATATATATATATATATATATATATATATATATATATATATATACATATATATATTGTGTATATATCCTGTTGTGTGTGTATATGTATATATATATATATATATATATATATATATATATATATATATATATATATATATATATATATATATATATTATTTTTAATACATTTGCAAAGATTTCAAACAAACTTATTTCATGTTATAATTTGTAGCTTTCAAATATAAAGACTTATCGGTTATCGTTATCGGACCAAATTTTCATATCGGTGCATCCCTAATCACGTCAGAGGATTATGTTTGTTCAGATAATTTTAAAATTGGTCAAAAAGGCACTCTTATGTTCAACGAATTGTATTTAATATAAATGTAAACTATAATTTTACACCTTTGTACCTTTTTTATCCCTTAATATTAGTACCTTAGAGTAGCAAAACATACCTAACATTTTAGGGGTAAATAAGGTACAAAGATCTCCTTTGAAGGGTACTGCCGCAGTGACAAGCTGTTGTACCCCTAAAAGTACAATTTTTATGAATTTTTCTGAGAGTGTTTGTTCAAAATACACAATCTTTGAAAATAAGTGATTTAATATCATATGGATTTTGCTTCTCAGGTAAATTTGTCTTGTTTCGTGTGTGTGTGTGTGAGTGTGTGTTTGAAGACAGATACTGATTAATACTGAGAAATATTTGTTGTGTAAAAATAGAAAAACACGGAGGAGGATAAAGACTGTAATCGAGAGAACTGGAATAAGAAAAGGCAAAAGAGAGGTCAACAGACAAGCTGAGTACAGATTGTGCATTACGTAAGGCAAAGCAGAGGCAACAAAATGCAGAAAAGAACAACGAGAAGAAGGGTAGTGTTGGAGATAGATGAGGAGGAAGGAGAGAACGAGAAAGCAGGAATGCAGTAGACTGGTGTCTGACAAAACAACCAGATGGTCACTGTCCATGTTGATGGTGCTGCTGAATGTGTTTGTTATACCAGATGAATGTTAAAAGAAAGAATCTGCTAGTTTATTATGATTTAGTATCTTGTGGTGAAGATAACTGAAAAACAATACAAATAAAACAGCACCCTGTGTCCTCATTTAGTACTCCTGAACATTGCAGCGCTGTGCTCAGCTGTACCTCATTTTATAATAATCTCTTTGATATATTATGAACCTTATAGACAATGTATTTTATGTGACATGAATAAAAACAAGGCTGTGAAGGATAGTTTGTTCAATTGTTTGTATGGTTGTGTAATTTGGTTTTGGTCGTTGATGTTGATGAGACAAATTAGAATTGACTATAACACTTTCTATATAAAATAATCACATTTATTATTAGCTATATAACTTACTTTGCAGCAAACATTTTTAGAGCAAAGATGTTTCGCATTTTAGACGTGTTTTATTTCATTCAACGGTTATTTGGCATGAGCAGTCTGTTCCGATTCATAATTAATGTTTCACATGCTAAGTTAGACATTTCCGCATGCATATAGACAATAATTCAGAGATGGTGTTAATGAAGAATTCACATGAGCCCTCGTCAAAGCTGCTGTTCAAGACAGAATGTTCACTACCTCTGAATCTCCTTGACCTATGTTGAGTCATTCACTCATGGTGTGCGAGAGAGAGACTACAATCACATGAGAGGTTATGGTGCTGCAAAGCTAAAAATAAACTCATTGGTTTCTCAGACAGCACCTCATACGCGGGTATCCAGTGCGCACACACCCTCACACTCTCTCTCTCACACACACACACACACCAGGTTAAATGGAGATGGAATTTGTGAACTGAACTCATATAGGAAATGGAATGGGATGGCAAACAAACAGTCAGTACGTTTTTCTTCCTGTAAGTCATATATAATCACTTTATTGTGTATGGTTAAATTATATACGCAAAACTTTATTTATGATTATAGAATTGCTTATGCTTAATAGAATTGATAGAAACCCGCCATTGGAACTAAAATAAAATAACTTACAGTACACTCAGTACGTTAATTGTAAATTGTACGTTAAGGGGTACAACAGCTTGTCAATAGGGCTGCGGCGGAGTATTTTGTTGACTTGTGTACTTACATCATCCCAATTGTTTCCAAGAATGTTTAAATCCAGAGGATTAGCAGTTTTAACCAGGCACCCCAACTGAGCCTGGTTTCTCCCAAGGTTTTTTTCTCCATTATGTCACCTGATGGAGTTTTGGTTCCTCTGCCACCTTTGGCTTTTGGCTTGCTCAGTTGGGGACACTAAATATTCAACTATATTACTGATCAGCTCATTTCAATTATCATAAAGTAATAATTAAGATAAAATGTTGAAAATATGATTTTAAATGTCCTCATTATTAGATAAAAAGTCAAAAATATGATTTTAAAAGTCATAATAGTGAGATAAAAAGAGATAAAGAGATAAAAATTAGGTCATAATTATAAGATAAAATGTTGAAAATATGACTCATTGTGAGATGAACAGTTGAAATTAGGACTTTATGACTTAAAAATCTAAATTATGATCAAAAGTCCTAATTATGAGATAAAAAGCTGAAATTAGGTTAAAAAAAAACACATTTAAGAGATGAAATCATGATTTTTATTTTACATGTGTTTAAAAAAAATTATCCATAATAATAATATTTACATTATTGTTTTCACTTTGTGCAATATATATTTTTTTACATTTTGAAATCAGTTTTTACAAAAGAAATTAATCAATTCAAAACTTACTTTAGCTTTTCATCTAAAACAAAATCAATTTCCTATCATCACTGTAAAGCTGCTTTGAAGCAATCTGTGTTGTGAAAAGCACTATAGAAATAAAGGTGACTTGACTTGGACCGTGTCCGTGCGTCGCCTATCTATCAATGACATCATACACGTGTTACCCTCGATTTCCGTACAAACCATGGAAACAACAAAGATGCTTTAATATATTATGTTTTATTAGACAGGTGAGCAACTGATCATTGATCATTGTTAAATAGCTCAACAGTTAGTCTAATTCTTAAATTTTCTTAATATTCTTGAATCTTGTTTTCTTGATTTACCGCGAGTAGCATGTTTTACCATGCCTAATATCAATCTAGCTTACTGCAGTGTGCAACAAGTGTCTCATAGTAGCCCCTGAGCGAACGCACAGAGTAGCATTATAACATAACTTTCAACTCACTCAATCTAATATGATAAAACAGCGCTGCGTTACTCCACATACGCATGACCGGAGGAAGCACAAACGTCGTCTGCGGTATAGTAAAAGCTCCACAGCTCTCGAGCCATGTGTCACGCTTGTCTCTCATTAGCAATCGTTCCAGCGGCCTTGTTCCCACCTTCATACTACAGTGACATTAATAAATCTTTAATACATTAGCTCATCCATGAATATGATTTCTGCCCTACTTTTCCACCGGCTGTAGAGGTGAAGACAACAACTCGCATGATTCCGCGAAATCAAGGCGCCCTCCAGCGGCAACAAATTATGTTTTATTAACAAAGGTCGGGAGGAACACGTTCAAATGATCCATCCAATCATCATGTCCTTCTAACCAGCTGTCAGCAATCAGCAATCGATCCATCCAATCATTATGTCATTCTAACCAGCTGTCAGCAATCAGCAATCAACATGTCTACCCAATCAGCACAAGTGAAGGACTATATAAATACCCAGTCAACTCACCAATGTTCATTGACAGTTTTTCAGCATCCCTCCACCACCCCGTCCAGGGCCGGCGTTTGCTATAGGCGAGCTAGGCGGTTGCCTAGGGCGACAAATGTGTTGGGGGCGCAGCCAGGCGCCCTCTAGTGGCGCCCTTAAACTTACTTCCCATTAAGCATAGAATTAAAACAAGCGAAATAAAACATACTGTTTATTAAACATGATCATCCTTGGGCGCCCCCTCAGCCGCACGTTTAATTACTTAACCTGATTATTAGATTGAATTGAAAGTGAATATTGTCTAGCACAGGCTGTCAGGCAAGTGCTCAGCACTGGCGCGTTCTTCAAAAATGAACCGGTCTAAACCCTCGAGTAAGTTACACAGGGACGGAAAAAGAGAAAGGCAGACGATCAAAAGAAAGCCCAGTATAGAGGTAAGTCTTCTCATCTCAGCCATAAAGGTGTCAAACGAAATAAATTTAGTTCGTATTATCGATATTATCAACTAATATTGGACGGCATTGGACGTTTTATTGCTGTCACTAAGCTATCACTAGCTAGCTAGTTATCTACATATTTCTACGCATTTCACTGACAATAAGGAAATCCAGACGAGCCAAATTTTAATGCTGCGTCAATTTTGAAGGTGAATAGAAATGCCAGAAACAACTGTTCATCTTTTATTATTTAAGATAGGGATAGAGCTACAAGAACTTATATATTTTAATTTTGTAGTGGTAAGTACAGTGTATCCATAATAGCACTTTTGTTTGTAGAGGGTATAGTTAATCCAGTTTATGGGTCATAATTTGCTTAAGTGTCTTTACAGGTGCTTAAGAGTGTTTTTGCACAGTTTATGGAGTTCATATTTGGTAAATATCCTTGAACATTCTTTCTAGCATTTGTGTATGACCAATTTATTGCAGTTGATCCTTCAAGTCTTAACTTTCTTGATTAAGTGTTGGAGTGACTATAAAAGCATTTTTGTTTGTTCATCCATAGTTTGAGTCATAATTTGTTAAATATCCTCCAACTTTCTTTGTAGCATTTTTGTATGTGCAATTTATTAGAGTGTATCATTTAAGTCATAATTAGCTTTTTAAGTCTTGGAGTAACAATAGGAGCATTTTTGTTTATATAGTTTTTATAAATACTTAACCCATTTGTGCACATTTTTTTCTGAATGGCATGTTCTGCATTTATTTTCCCCAGGTTTTTGTATTTTTTCTTGAAAATCGTATTTGAATCTGTGGCAACTATAGTTGCCGGTGGGCAAATATGTTGTATGCACCCCTTCAATGTCAAATATGAATAAGAGGAGAACATTTAGCATCTAACTCAAAATAACTGCTTTCAACAGATCAATCTTTATTCATAATCAAATTTATTATGTTTGACTAAGTATACTAAAAACTATAGATCTGTTGTAAGATGTGTTTTGTTTGGATGATTCTAGAGACCTTCATGATTATGTTGATATATATATGTCAACAAAAAATACTTATTAGTAACATGAAAATTACCTTTCTTTGGGAGGGTTTGCCTTCGTTGTGCTCCCTGGAAGTAGGGGTAGGAAGTTGGCAGTCTCATGTGACAGGAAGGAAGTTAATATATATTTTTTTTCTTGCAATCCTTTATTTGGTTGTCTGCTTGTGTGTCATTAAGATATACAACATGGATAATATCTAGAAAAATACTTACAGAAGGAAAATGACAACTATACACTGGCAACTATAGTTGCCGGTGGGCTTAACAATTAGAGGGGGGGGGGGGCGCAAAACTCAATCTCGCCTAGGGCAACCAAAGAGCTAGAGCCGGCCCTGACCCCGTCTTCCTCACACTCACCTGGTTACTTCCTAACCAGAGATACGGGGGGAGTACTCTGGGTTCGGGCCATGTGTGAACTTGTGAATTACATATTGTGCCTTTAAATTTTAATCACAAGAAGCACATACATGCTGTACATTCAAAACCATATACTGTCTAGTAGGTACTACATTTGGGTTTGAAACAGCCGTTAAAAAAATATGTTCTATATAGTATGAAGAATATGAGTATATGAATGAAATACGGACATATTATATCAACCATGTTGACGTTGTCACTCTCATGTGACAGTACTTGGTACTTTTAAGAACTGTTCACTGAAAGGTTTTTTAGGGAACCCAAAATAGTTCTTCTATGGCATCAGTGTGAACCCCAGAATATTTATTTTCAAAGCAAGACACTAGTGCAAAGACATTGTTTTTCATACACTGGTCAATTTTGGCACATGTTTCAGACTAGTGGGAAAAAAACATCCAAAATACACCTCAGTTTTTATTTTTTTGCACTTTATCTATTTGAGACAGTAGATTTCAAATATAATACATATCTTTAAACGTTTTCTCAAAATGAGTTTTTTCTCATACACTGAGCTGGAAATCTCCACTTCAGTAGCACTTGCATACACCAAACTTTACAGTTTTATTCCCATCTATGTACTGAAGGTTTTTAACAGAGGGGTTTGTTCATATAGCATTTGCCTGATTTTATACATGATGAAACATTAATGTTGAACCTGGCCTTATCAAATGTTCAGATTTCAGTTTTGAAAACCTATGCAAATTAGTGCATTTTTAATTAGATACTACCTAATTTGTATATTTAAACATAGCACTTCAATACAAAATGCTCGCAGTTCTTAATTTATTCAATCAACTGGGGAAGTATGGTGATATCTCTATATTGATAACATATTCCCCCCTGTAGTCAATACATTTTTAAGTTTGATCACCAAAATGACATTTTTCCTGTAAAAAAAAAAAAGCTTAAAAAAATGAATGCCTTAAAATAGCTTGAATGTAACAATGAATATGCAAATGAGCTCCGCCTCCACTCAAGATCAGAATACCTGATCCACTCGGACAACTTTACTGCAGTACACAATGGATGGTTTAATTCATAATGAAATACTGATTTAATTCAGCTATATATGTTTGAACCAGAAACTGGTTCAGAAGAGGCAGTGGAAGAGTGAATTATACAGGCTCGTATACAAATACATTAAATGTAATTAATATGAGTGTTGCTAATGTTACACAAACCATGTTCCCGTTTGCTATCTCCGTCTGCCTTCTAAAAATGTGTATCCTTAGAAACGCTTTTTGAACAACTTAGAATGTCAATGGAGAAAGGCATATAGTTCATCATAACATCATAATACACATCATATACATAATTCACCCGCTACACAACGATCAGGTGAAGTGGGTACCACGGATTATCTCTTCATCATAGAACCTGATAGTGGGTGGGATATATTAGGCAGCAAGTGAACATTTTGTCCTCAAAGTTGATGACTTAGAAGCAGGAAAAATGGTCAGGCATAAGGATTTGAGTGAGTTTAACAAGAGCCAAATTGTGATGGCTAGACGACTGGGTCAGAGCATCTATAAAACTGCAGCTCTTGTAGGGTGTTCCCGGTCTGCAGTGGTCAGTATCTATCAAAAGTGGTCCAAGGAAGGAACAGTGGTGAACCAGCAACCAGCACTTGGGGAGCGAAGGCTGTGTTATCCGATCAAACAGACGAGCTACTGTAGCTCAAATTGCTCAAGAAGCTAATGCTTGTTCTGATAAAAAGGTTAATGCTTGTTCTGATAAAAAGGTGTCAGAATACACAATGCATCGCAGTTTGTTGCGTATGGGCCTGCATAGCCGAAGACTAGTCAAGGTGCCTATGCTGACCCCTGTGCACCGCCGAAAGCGCCAACAGTGGAAATTGTGAGCATCAGAACTGGATCACAGAGCAATGGAAGGAAGGTGGCCTGGTCGGATGAATCACATTTTCTATTACATCACGTGGATGCCCGGGTGCATGTGCGTCCCCAGATTCCCCAGATATCAATCCAATCGAGCACCTGTGGGATGTGCTGAACAAACAAGTCCGATCCATGGAGGCCCCACCTCGTAACTTACAGGACTTAAAGGATCTGCTGCTAACATCTTGGTGCCAGATACCACAGCACACCTTCAGGGGTCTAATGGAGTCCATGCCACGGCTCAGGGCTGTTTTGGCAGCAAAAGGGGGACCAATATTAGGAAGGTGGTCATAATGTTACGCCGGATCGGTGTATATTGCTAAATGTACCTGATTTTTCATACCCGCAGAAATATATACCGGGATAATGTGGCTTCTCGAGACTCCCTTGCTTCGCAATATAGTTAATGATATGCTAAAGATCACCCACTTGTTGGCAGGATAGGTTACAATATATTTGTGACGTGGAGAACAACTGTGATTTCAAACCGTTTCTTTGGTTCACTGCAGTTTTAAGGAGAAAATACTCAGCAATGGTGTGTGCACTTATGCATAATAAAAACACCACAGACAAATAAACAACTTGATTTTCACTACAGGGGGTCTTTAAGATTACAGTGCAGTGGAATGTAAGGATATTTAGATGTTTTCATTGAAAACCAGACAAATATTTTTTACAGTGTATTAATGAAAACAGCAAGATTTCGACCTGTCAGTAATCACCTCACCTCCGTAAACCCTGCGTCACCCTTTACCCTGCGTTAATCTAGAACTGGAGGTCATGATCTTTTTTATATATGTGGGTGCTGCTCATAGAATCGCAATTCCTGGGCTTATCGCGGAAAGAGGTTAAGACCATCTCTGACACGGACCAGCATCCTGTGCAGCGGAGCACTGCAGTGCTCAGCGAGTGTGAGAGAGAGAGAGAGAGATATGAATACAACATAAACTGCCACACCACCCAATGCTGTATTTTTGGAAACGATATCCCAGCATGCACCAGTGCTGTGATACTGATCCCGGAATCTAGGTGTCCATTTCAATCCCACTGTGCAAAAATGGGAGGGAGGGGGGGTATAATTCAATCCTAATGATCCAGAAAATATTCTCGTTTTCCCTTCCAAAACCTACATTTCGGAAAAGCAAACTTTAAAAGCAAAACGATGGAATTGTTTCATAGAAAAAAGCAACACGAGTCATATGATTGGCTCTTTAGGAGGAGAGATGCTGTGGGAGAAGCAAAATGATTGGTTGTTCTGAGGGTGGGAAGGAGGCTGATTGGTGATTTTGCCCTATAGCAGCAGAGCCTGCAGGCAAACAGGCCAACAGCAACAATTACACTGACGGATCTGAAAGAACTGGGTCGCTATGCCCACACTTTCCAACAGGGGATAAGACCAGCCAAAGCCTTTGAAAGCACACACATACACATACATACAGTTATGCTCACATATCACCTGTTACTGTGCTTAAACACACATGAACACAACACACTCAACTTACTACATCCGAACTTCAGACTGATACGTGGATGTGTGTGATTCTCAAACATATAATCCCTTCAACTTCTTCAACAGCTACACTTAGACGCAAGCTGTTACGTCAGAACACACGCACAGAGCTCCAGATGAGACCCAGATGCATATTTCCGCTATCCCGGTTTAACCGGATGCTCTGCTCTTACATCAGAATGTTGCCATGTTCGACTACACTAGACGCTCCATTAACTCAAATCCTGCCTCGCACCTGACAGGAGCACACCGAATAAAAATCACCTACCCCTGGCTGACAGCTTCTTTGTGTTGATGATTTTGGCCGCATACTCTTGGCCGGATGATATCTTCACGCATCGCCTCACGACAGAGAACGCGCCCCTGAAGTAGAGGGAAAAAAAGAGAAGACAGTGAAGAAAAAAAAATGGGCACGAGGCCCTGATGCCGGACAGATAGAGCATATGGCATGGAGAGCAGAATCTGTGCCATGATGGAGGCACAGCCTGAGCGCTTCCAAGGTTACACAACTATGATTTTCCACGGTTGTTTGTCCGTGTGTGTTTGACGAGCGTGTGTGGGTGTTTTGAAATTGCTTCGCATATTTGCTGGCCACATACACACCAAATCCGTCCATGCGCTCATTGGAAATGAGGGGGTTAATTACACGCCACCTTAAATGTCCCCTCTGGTGCGTTTGTTCTTCTCTCAAACAGAATGAGAGAATGATGATTTTTTTTTTCAAATCTCACTGTTAGAACATTTTAATCATTTTGAACAACAAAAAAACCCATAAAAATTACAGTATAATTAATATAGTTAAAAATATATATTTTGAAAGGCCAATCATTTAATTTGACTATATAATATTTACTGTAGAATTTCCTTTTAGAATGAAAAAATATAAATAATATTGTAAAAACAAATTATATTTTAATATTACAATTAAATATTAATTCCTTTTAGAATGAAAAAATATAAATAATATTTTTATATAAATATATATTCATTCTGATGATAATAACAATAAGGTTCACTTAACTACATTAGTTAACATGAATTAATAATAAACCACTTATAAAGCATTTATATATCTTTGTCAGTGTTAATTTCAACATTTACTAATGCATTATTAAAATCTTGTTAACATTATTTAAAGCACTGTGAACTAACACGAACAGCTGTATTTTTATTAACTAACGTTAACAAAGATGAACTAATGCTGAACAGAGGTGTTGTTCATGGTTAGTTCATATTAACTAATGCATTAACTAATGTTAACTAATACATCCTTATTGTAAAGTGTTACCAATAATTTAACAACAAATAAAATATTAATCACCTTATTATTTATGTGGAAAAGTGCATTCCCTGTGAAAACTTTCACATCTGCTTGTAATATTTTTAAAATGTAAGTTTTTATCTTATTTTTGCACTGAATCGTTTGGTTGCATTTTGTATTAATTTACAGTAAAAAAATGTTTGCTGCATTATTTAAGTGCAATGCTGGAGAAGCTGAACTAAATCATGTAAAACCTCTCAATCGATAGGCTACACTTTATCCTTAATAAAACATTTTAAACAAAACTTGTGATATATTTGAGACGTGCAATTGTGTAATAATAAAGTGATAATGACAGTAGGCTATTTATGTTTAGTCGATGTGAGGGTATAATGGAATGTGCTCGAGCAGCGTACTGTTGCTATAGCAACCTCCTCAGCGACTTCGCGAGCGTCTGTTTAGCGCATTGTGATCAAAGACTTAATATAGCCTACAGAAAGGGACTTTGCTTGTAATCTTTTATGGCTAGTGAAACGTTGTTTAGAAACGTTTCAACGTAGGCCTACTTATTTATTTTTGCATAGGCATATATATAGTACTTGTATGCAAAAGAAAAAACATATTCATACACCCCAAACCTTTCGTTTCTACTTCTTTTGGTGCAGTTCAGTTTTGACTGTTAATACATAATTCGGATCATGTGCATTGTATGAAATCAAATATGGTACAAACAGGCACCTCTATGTAACAAAGGGGAGCCTAGCTCTGGTGCCCAATATTTGTATGATGCCACCGCGCAGATGGCGCATGCAGAGACGTTTCGACAACATCATATTTCGAACAGACTGTTATTCAAGAGATTCCAATTTAAGGTCACAATGGACTTAAAAACGGACTCAATCCGGACTCGTTTTAGATCTGAACGCATCAGTCAGAATAATATGTCACATGCTGAAATATAAGGTATCTCCTGAAAGCCGTACAGATCGGGACCACCGATGTGGCCTCTGCTCTGCTGCGCACCCTCCCCCTCCCCAGTCAAACGCAACGCAAGGAATCCCCAACGCGATAATGAATGGCGCGGGAATGTGTGTCTGCACTGTTGTCGCATTGCCATGAGTATTCCTGTCTCCGGGGGGAAAGAGCCCGAGCCCACTAAAACATACATTATACCAGCTGTTCGGAGATCGGACGTGATAATCACAATGGCCGTGTTCCAAATCCTAAAGCGGTGGCAACACACACTGCAATTTTGGGCATCACGGGCACGTTCGGAACGGACCCGTGATTGTCAAAGAATGCCGTCTGGGTTGACAGCCTGCAAGGCTGCGAGACAGAGACTAGTATAATCAAGCGCTCACGGCAAGGTTATTATAGCCTAAGCGTTCGCTGCAATTATAACGGAGCTGTCAAACAGAAGACGCGCATCGTTTGTGCATATTAAACGCACAGGAATGCAATGATTCTGCAGTAGAAAATCCAGCACTCACTTTCCGAGCTCCTCAAAAAGCTGATATTCATCCGTGAATCTGGTGCAGATGGTCAGAGCCATTGTGATGGGGAATCGGCAGCGCGAGGAAGAGGATGATGCGGGGAAGCGCAGTCAGTCTCCTCTCGTCCCTCCTGTACACCAAAAGGAGAGCACTTGAATGATTATTTTGGTAGCTTCTGCTTCGGTTCCTCGTCTCTTGAAGGGAGCTGCACCGATCAATGTCAGATGATCAGATATGTAAACCTATGGGTCGATCACCAAGGGGAGGAAGAAGCGCGTTCACATCCGACGGTTCCATGGGCTCATCATTATACGCGTTGACGTTGCCATCTCTCTCTCGGACGCGTTTGCATACAGCACCTCGCCCCCTTCTCCCCTCCCTTTCAAAGCCATGCCCCGCCCTCTCAAACATCATGCACTAGGAGAGTTTTCATATTTATCATACTTAATAATTCGTCATGGCAATATAGCAATAAGGTCAAATGAATAATTGATCTAGTATAGCCTATATATAAGCATAGCCTAACGTGATATTTCACAATGCCTGCAGCACATGCCTGTGCCACATGCTTCATTTTATTTAATGCATAAGTGTTTATGATCTAATAAAGAAAATATTACCGCCTACTTGTCAAACTATTTAAATTAACAGAAAAATAAATTATAAAGGGTAATATGCAAAGTTTCAAGGTTTGTCATTAAGAAATTGAAACTATTCATTTTTTCCGAATTATACTGCTAATAATTCTATTTTTCTTCAACTTTAAAGAAGCAACATTGCCAGAAATGACTGCAGCATGCTGTAATATGGTTGTGCATTTCAAGATCTTCTCAAGATATCCTTTTGTTGCTAAAGTTGATAATCCCGACCTGCAAATGCATGCCAGCATGGCATTGCCAGTACACTGTAAAATCCAACAGTTGTTCTTACTAAGACTTTTTTAGTAAACTTTTACTTAATGTCCAATTATTTGTTGAACTTACTTAAAACAATTAAGTAATCTGAACTATTTGCATGCTATGCCTTCGTTACTTAGAAAACTCAAGTACAGAAAGAAAACTCATAACTTGACTGGTATGAGTACCATTTTGCCAAAGCAAAAAAAAAAAAACAAGCACGTTTTTGAGGTGGGGCAATTTTTAATAGACTTATCACTCATTTCCTCCACTTCACCATAATTGTGATTAGTGTTCCCTTTGGTTGGACACTTGGAACTTCATTCATATTAGTAACTAAAGCAGCAATGCAACAAGAATGATTTCAAAAGAAGGGAAGTAATAAATATATTAAAAAAATAATATATATATATATATATATATATATTTGTCCAATAATGATATATATAACATAACTATATTTCATTTCAAATAACGATCTTTTAACATTATTTTTGCTTATATTTGTGGCTTAACCTTTTAATTGAGTTGATATAATCCCTCTATATTTGTCACAATTTAATTTGACCACGCTTGAGTGTGTCACTCACAGACTTCAACATTCAGCATGCAAAACACAGCAATGGTAACAAGGATTTGTTTTATTTATTTATTTATTTTTATTTTTTATTAATACAACCTTTACTATTTTACTTGTTGTCATTATTGGGGTTATACTGACAAAAGACAAATAGTAAAATAAAGCCAAAAATAGTAAAACGAAGCAATTAATTAACTCTGGGAGTACACTTCCTCAGATCCCAGATAGAATTAAGTTGAATTAAGGCAACGAGTTTGCACAATTAAATTAAGTAAACTGAACTAATTCGTTTTTACAGTGTACTACCCGTCCCTAACTACCCCTGTATTGTGGTATGTTTATAGTATCACATGGTAATACCTACTGACATTCATGTGTCACATTTAGATACTCCTACTTCCAAGAATACCATACTAAAATTGTATTGTACATAAAACATGATAGCCATAGTACAGTGCAGTAATAATAATGGTTCTGGCAAAATATAAAACACGAAACAAAAAGAGGTAGCATAGTAAAAAATAAATTCAGGTAAAAAAAAAAAAACCAACAATTTAGGCTACACTAAAAAATATTGGTAGCACTTTATTTTACAGTGTCCTTGTTACATGTTACATGTACTTGCACAGTAATAACAGTATTATGCATAATTGCAGGCAACTAACCCTCTACAAGACCCAGACTAGCCTATAGTAAGTACTCAATACTTAAATATAAAACTACACTGTAACAATGACACCTTAAAATAAAGTGTAACCAAAATAGTAGGACTGACTGTTACTGTGAAACATGCCTGGTTCTATGCGCCTATAGAAAGGTGGGCTGGCAGATATCCTATAGGTGTTTGTTGTTGTTGTTTGTTTGTGTGTGTGTGTGTGTGTGTGTGTGTGTGTGTGGGGTTTTTTTTTTTTTTTTAACTGTCCAGTGATAATTTGGAAAGAAACCAGAATAGAACATGTTACTATAGCAATGAACGCGTGGAAAGGGACCATTAAATGCTACACAGAATGTGTTTTTTCATCCCATTCCACATACTTTTCTATAGTTCTACCGCGTCCATTCAGTTTAACAGCACATCAAGCCAAAGAAGGCAATGTTTCAGTACTGAAGTGTATGCATTTTTTTAATTTTAACGTTCTCTCTGTCCAACAAATGCACGTTCTTAAATGAGTGCGTTTTTATTTTATTTATTTTTTATTTTTTAGCTAGTTTCAACTTGGCATGAATCGAAAATCAAATCAGAGCTGTACATATTCACAAATACAACTCCTCGTAATTCACACCTTAATAGCACGCAAATATTTCTGCCCGTTTTCGCTCGAGTGATTGTCAGCCTCGCTTTTCTGCTTCAGACTGAGGCCTAGTCCACACGTACACGGGTATTTTTATAACCGGAGTTTTTCCTCCTCCGTTTTAAAAAACAATCGCGTCCACACAAGCACAGTTTTAAAAAAATCTCCGTCCACATGAAAACGCAAAACTGCGCTATGATTGGCTGCTTGATTTCCACATGGGTCCCATCCACGGCACCGATGCACTGAGGGATGCCATGGGCTCAGTGAAACCCTTCTACAAGTTTACTTTGTAATCAGTGACACTGACAGGTAACTGTAGGGGCAGGGCTCAAGTGGACTGAAGCTTCACACACTTGCCTTACTACCGTAAATCCTCTAATATAGGCCCGGGCCTTTATTTTACTCAAGCGCATCGCGGTCCAGGCCTTTATTGGAAGGAGGCCAGAATTAGAGGCAGGCCTCAATTTCTATTTGAGCTAATCAAACTACCAGTAGAATGACTAAAAATGAGATTTTGCGTCTATTTCAACCTATAAAATACTAGGTTCATTTATTGAAAACGTACAGTTACCATAACATTATGGTATGCATACAGAACATTAACAACAAATACCGGTAATTCAGGCTAAATTCCAGTGTAGAAATATGGTAACAAAAACGTAGCAAACATAGGCTACCGGTAGTGCATTGTAAACACTTAACCATACACGGTGATAATTAGGTTATTGATTCATAACAAAAGGCAACAGACACCTTACCGCTCCAAAGTTTAACCATTCCTGTCTCGTTTGGTTTGAAGTTATAAAAAAAAAAATCCTCCAATTCTGTTTAATCCTCATCCTCCTCAGTTTCCTCCTCCTTTTCATCTCTCCCTGTAAACTCCTCATCACTCGCGCCAGCCTCTACAACAAGTTAATTATTGTACAGATCCTCTTCGTCGTCCTCATGTTCCGCTGACCGCTGCGCGTCTGTTCTCATCCTCGCGCCGTAAACGTTAGCCTACCGGACCCGGTGACTGAAGTCTCACGTGCGAGAGAGGTGATCAGACATCCCAACCTGAAAAAAGTCATTTCAGGGAGGTATCTCTCCTAAAATTATGTAGATCACTTTTACTATTTACATAAGCTGCTTATACTACTATTTATGTGAACTGCTTTTATTTATATTTCATTGCAACTTTAAACAGGTCTAAGGAGTTTGTTGTTTTCATGTAGCCTTGGCAACTAGCCGACCTGAAAAATATGCACATGAAATGAAACTTGTTTAACTCAACCATAACATGTTAGTTACAAACTGTAGAGCGTGCAAGATTATCATTATGTTTATACTTTATACTTTCGTTTTTTGGGGCGAGAGATAAAAGCCCGAAGAGATAAAAGCCCGCCCACACTGACAATTGATTGGTTGACTTACCGAAACAAGCCAATCAGGACGCTCTCCGTCTTACATGCGCTTCATAGAGTGCCGAAGTAATGACGTCACTTTGTAGGCCAACCTGGAAGTTAGCGGCGCATGGGTTCCCTCGATCAAAAAGCCATTCATTTTCCCCATAGACTTTTGGAAAATCGCAAAAAATAAGATCTGTGTTCAACAAAGAGTAATGACCCTTACACGTTTTGTCTACCAAGATAATCTTTACAAGTTCATCCAAAATGTATACATTTTGAAGCCCAAATAAAGCCGTCAGATATAAAATGCTAACGGTAGGCTATAAACGGACTACAGCACACCATGGTCGCGGATCAACGTCATCATCAAGCTTCCTCAAACTTTATTTAAAAGCACGCTCGCTCATTATGATCTGCGCTGTGTATGAACCCTATGGTATGAACACTTATCCACTTTTTCATGAGAAATATTGCCCAATCGTTTTTTCCAAAAATGTTAGAAACTAATTTTGTTTATGCGTGCCTCTCTGAGATTTATATTTTGTTAATGTTTTTTCAGACAATATGATTATCACTGTGATAACATTAAATGACATGAAACACAACCCAGTCTCTTTTTGTTAAATGCAAGTTTATGTATGATCAATAATACAAAACGTATAATAAGCTACACATGAAATAAAGCAAACAATTCAGTCAAACATTCAAAGTCAGTGCTAGTCGGCTAACTTACAACGGTAACGTACAGTTATAGCCTAAAAATAAACAAGTAATGAAACTTATCTTTGCACTCAGCCTAAACGATTTGCCAGGGAACAAATTATAGATCCATGAGAGCAAATATGGGCCGTTAAATCTCCACAAGACTAATTATAGCTGGAGACGCCACATAGACATCAGAGCCAGCGGCAGACGGCAGAAGGACTAGCCGAGGAAAGTCTACTCTCGCCGGGTAAACAAGCGCGGAGCGCCGCGGACCCACTGGAGCTCACAACTCCGATAACACCAGATAAAATGTTTAAATAGGCACTCTTCTTATAAATAAACCACATATTTGAGCTTTAAACAACTACATTATCGACTGAAAAAGTCTTAAAACTAAGTTGTCACACATTAACAGTAGATTTTAACACAAAAAGACGTGTAAACACAGCCCATGTCAGCCATTTCTCAACGAGACAAACATGTGAAGAGAGTAAACTCCAAATGTTCAAGCATCCAACTTTGCGCGAATAGCGCGATTTATTCACGCCACATAAGTTCTTCATTCTAGGCTGAAACGCGGGCTAGTGAGAGATTGCCTGTTTGTCACGATGACGTCTAAAGTCCCCGCCAAAGGATGTAGTCCCTTTTAGCAACTTGTTAGCAACCATCGTTTTTAAGACACAATAAAGTCTTAAAAAATCACAAGCAGGTTATAACTAGTGTGTTTTATGTCATAGATTAAAACGTGAAAATATATAGAGGCTTTGTTAACCACAGACCTTATTTCAGGCGATTTAGCAAAAACCCATTCAAAAAACCCATAGACTTTAGGGCGAGGGAACCCATAGGGCTAAAATGCTAACTCACTTCCGCGTTTTGGCCTACAAAGTGACGTCATTACTTCGGCACTCTATTAGGTGCACACTAGCACACACACGTAAGGTTTCTCGCTCTCTGCCGTGCGCGCGTGCACAGTTTGTGTCTCGCATGCGCGCTCTTGCTCGCTCGCTCTAGATTGCGGGAGAATTTTACTAATTTGCGGGCATCAGGGAGCTGCTATAAATATGCGGGAGACTTGGGATGTCTGGGTGATTGACATGACCCCTGTGGTACTTGCATGTTACTATCACATGCAAGCATAATGTTGAGGCCTGCCCAGAAAAACGTTGGTTCTAATAATAGCCCCGGCCGCTATTAGAGACCGGCCTTTATTTACCTTCGGTGACAGCGAGACCGGCCAATGTTGGAGACCCGGCCGCTAATGGAATACAGGCAAATATTAGAGGATTTACGGGTATGTTGTATTTTTGTATGCTGGCGCCTCTGTTCTGCAATACAATGAGATAACTGCACATGTATCTGTATGTAATAAGCGCTGTTAGCAGAGTTATTAAAAGTTACGTCCGCCATTGCATAGACTCCACTCATGTATAAACAAAAGCGATAACGGCGCACAATCTGATGTCAAACAAAGGAGAGAACGGCGCACATTTCGACTTAACAAGCCGAAATCTCCGGTTTCACCTTCTACACGACAACGCTGTAACCGGAGTTTCTAAAAAACTTCACCCTGGCCGGAGTTTTCAAAAAAGTCCGGTTTCAGTAACCGGATACTGCGTTTGCGTGTGGACGAACAGCCAAACCGCGTAGAAAAAGCTGCGGTTTTGAAAATACCCGTGTTCGTGTGGACAGGGCCTGAACCGCGCCGCGCCGCGCCGTTGCTTTCAGTTAATAAAGGAAAAATACTTCACATTTCTGGTGTTATTTTTGTGATTGTTTGAGGCATTCTACAGCCCTTCATCAAAACTATGAACACAGAGTCCACAAATCGTAAAAACTGATTAACACTACCTGTTCCTAAATTCTGATTGGGTACGCAAGGCAGACGTTTGGGTGGTCTCTAGCCCACCCCTGCCCATGCCTAGAAACGGCCCCGCTGTGAAATAGGCCTAAATAACAATATGCAAATGTGTACTGTATATTGACATGTCAGTGAAGTATGGCACCTTTAAACACAAGAATCCTTAACATCCAAAGCCCAGATATACTGCCAGAGCGCAAAACTGGTGTGACGCATATTCACAGCAGGCATTTCGCAAGCCCACGTGCAGTTTAATCTCTTGTGCACTTCTATATTTTCAACACACGGGCGCGCTGTTGTACAGGCCATAATTTCACAAAATATTCAATCGGCTTACTGTGGACTCAAAAATTGCATTACATTTCATCTGCAAGACTCCTTTTTATAAACTATAATATATAGGCTAATGTGTTTGTACCATAGCCAGCGTTAAAGGGACAGTTCATCCAAAAATGAAAATCACCCCATGATTTACTCACCCTCAAGCCCTCCTTTAAATGACATTCTTCTTTCAGACAAATACAATCAGAGTTATATATAAATAAATGTCCTGGCTAATCCAAGCATTTTAATAGCAGTAAATGGCAGCCCAAAATTTGAAGACCAAAAAGTGCAACCATCCATAATAACAGTAATCCATTCCACATGGATGGGGGTGGGGGGGGGGGGGGGGGGGGGGGGGGGGGGGGGGTTAATAAAGGCCTTCTGAAGCGAGTCGATGGGTCTTTGTAAGAAAAATATTCATATTTAACACATTATAAAGTAAAATATAGCTTCCGGCGGATCAACTTCCGTATTCCATACTCTTCTCACACAGTTCAAAACGCTTACGCTACTTTTATAATGGATGGATGCACTTTTTGGGCTTCCAATTTTGGGCTGCCATTATAAAGCGTGGAATATCCAGGATATTTTTAATATAACTCTGATTGTACGTCTGAAAGTAGAATGTGATATACACCCAGGTGAAAAAGACGTACTATTAAATGTATAAAAGATGCATTATAGTATATTTGTATTGTACTAAAAACATACTCAAGTACATTTATAATGCATTTAATAGTACGTATTTTTCACCTGGGCACCAGGATGGCTTGTGAGTAAATTATGGGGTATTTTTCATTTTTGGGTGAACTATCCCTTTAAATTGGGTGATATTTTGAATTCTGATGGTAACAAGTAAATATGTCGACATCATTTTCTTTGTAATATGCTGGAATCTTCGGTCTCAAGTAATACACTTCAAGTTGAATGGGTCACTGAGAACAGGCTAAATATGGTAAATCGGATGATGCTCAAATAGTTTTGATTTACAATAGAATACAATTACGTAAGTGTTTGCCATCTCCATTCTCTATCAAGCCTGTTTGAGTATGATGTGGAATGCGTTGTCATTTTTTATCAACTCAACTCATTTTATGTATAAAGCACTTTCAAAGCCATTACAATGGACCAAAGTGCTGTCCATAAATGATAAAACTAGTAAAAAACACAGAGCAATAGAATGCTAAATCATACCAAGATGGCATGATCAAATCGTAACAACATGAAATAACAGCACAACATAACACCAAGAAAGTCATACAATCAATCACTCACAGTTCTCAGACCCAATCAAATGCCATAAGCTTGATAGAATAAGTAAGTCTTCAAGTCTGTTTTAAAAATGCGACAGAAAAAGCACAATCTCCAGTACGCCTCAAGCGAGACCCTGGGACAGTTAGCTGCATGCTCTTGAGAGGAGCGCAGTTGTCATTGAGGTTAAGGGATCAACATGTCCTTTATGTACTCGGGAGCCTGATCATGTAATGCTTTGTAGACTGTAACATGGTATGTAGTTGAATTGGTTATTTATTTTGTCTTAATGGTGTGTCTGCTCTTTAGTGGGTGGTTATGTTTGTGTCTTGTTATGAGCAATTTCTTACACCTGTGGACCGGACGAGGATGGATATAAGGAGCCTCCGTGTTACATCAAGAAGGCAGGACCTGTGCGGCGGTCCAGTTGCAATATTACAATATGGATTCGACAGCACCGCCACAAACAGTGAGTAACAGTGTTCATTGGCCGATCTGTGATCAGTGATTTCTGATGTGTAGCTAATCATTCAAGTTCACGCAGACTTTCTTTCTAAATCGTTTAATACTGTTTATGCATCAGTGAATCAAGACAGTGACTAACGTTAAACAATCAACTTCACATTGTTTCTGTTAGTAGCATGAAACAAATCTGTCATTTAAATGATTACAGAGAGCGATCAAAGAACTTTCTTTATAATGTCCGAAGCTGTCAATCACACGTCGCGAGTATATCTGCTGTGCACACTTCTCCAAACTGCCATTTTAATGAATGCGGGAGTGAATTTTATGCCAGAGGGCTGATATCAGTATAGAAAAAAATGCCTTTTATTTCTAAATTATGACATTTTGTGATGTAAAAATAATACTAACAATATAAGTACACCTCAGGAAACATTATAAAATAATTTAAAAAATCCACGCTATGGGACCTTTAAGATTATTGTTCGTTAATAAAACCCCTATTAGATCGAGCCTTTTGTGTGGTGGCCTTAACATAGACAAACATTAATACCTTGTACTGTATTCTGTATTTTACCGGTAACCAGTGAAAAGATATTAATGCAGGTGTTATGGGATCCCATTGTTTGGTTTTTGTTAAGATTCTCGCTGCAGCATTTTGAACTGCAGACGAGCAACCAGAGATTCATTTATGCCCAGATAAAGAGCATTAGGCTACAATAATCTAACCGTGATGAGACAAAGGCATGCAGAACAATCTCCAAGTCCTTTTTTAAAAGGATAGATTTCAATTTCGACAATTTTCTTAACTGAAAGAATGATGTTTTCACAACACTTTAAACTTGACGGTCAAAGCGGTTCTTCACATGACCGTGAATATTGTTGGACAATAACCCATTATTTCCAACCAGGCCATTCCCAAGCTGTTTGTTCCCAAACATTATAAACTCAGTCTTATCCTCATTTAGTTGCAAAAAAATTTTTGTTAACCATCCCTTTACATCAGTCGAGCACTTATAAAAATTGGCCAAAGATGTATGGCCATCACACTCCAAAGCAAAATACAGTTGTAGATCATCAGCATACAAGTGATAATTCACATTGTACTGCCTAAAAATTGACCCCAGGGGTAACATGTACAATGAAAACAAGAGTCGGACCAAGAATTGATCCCTGAGGAACACCCCAAGAGATAGTCGTGGAAGCAGAAACATAGTTTCCAATTTTAACAGCACATGTCCTGTCATGCAGGTAGGAGGAAAACCAGTCGAGGGCTACACCATTGATCCCTATACATAATCTCTGAGGCGTTCTATTAAAATCACATGATCTAAGGTATCAAAGGCTGCACTTAAATCTAACATCACTAAGGCAACACTTTTCCCGGAATCAATACTTAACAAAATATCATTTGTAACCTTTAATCACACTGATTCTGTACTATGTTTAGTCCTAAATCCAGACTGAAAAATATCCATTATGTTATTTCCAATCAAGAAGCCATAATCAAGAAAGTTGATTATGGACAACTATCTCTAAGATCTTACTTATAAAAGGCAATTTAGAAATAGGCCTGAAATGTTTTCAATCCTAAGAATCCAAATTCATTTTCTTTAGGACTGGTTCATAACAGTTTTTTTTTTTTTACAATCGCTATGACAATTTTTTTCAATACTTTTAACAAATTTCCTAAACTCTAAACACAGTTAACACAACATCTGTCTGTGTAGGGTATACAATTAACACGTTTATTGTTGCTTTTACACAAAATGCATACAGTTAACACAAATTTAAAATGCTTGAACTTCTGCACGCAAGCTCAACCAAAACCAAAACCAAAACAATGGATTTTTACTGCCAAATTTACGTTTAACACTGTATATCAGAACAGATAACACCTTGTTATAAACCTTAACCTTATGGGCTAAAGTCAAGGTACTGATAAAACAGCTGATTGAATTTGTGCAAATACTGTATATAAATCACAGCTGATTCCCATCTAGTAATTGTTCAGGTGTTGATGTTCTTTCAATCACATGACCATTATGGTATACGGTAAAAGAGGGTCTATTTGGGCTGCTCTTGTGTGAAAAAGGAACAATATAGAGCAACACAAATAAAGTCAGAAAAAGGCCTGCATGAGGGAGAGGAAGATGAGTAAGACAAGGGAGAGGAGTGGGACAAGGGCAAAGGAGAGGAATGCCTGGACAAGGGCAAGGTAGAGATTGAGGAGTTAGAATGCATGGTGGCGCTCAAAGAAGGGCCAGAATTAGGGTAATTGATGAAAAAAGAGCGACTATCATAGACCATGTCATAAACCACAGGCTATCATACAGAGAGGCTGGTGAACGAGTACAGCCAAATCTGACACAGTGGCATCCATTATCCAGAACAGGTAGGATATTGTATAAGGGGTTCTCTTACTGCAAAGTGTAAATAATTTTACCATTTATTACAGTGACTGTATGCCTCTGGTCCCTAACTATCTATAGACAACTATTTTGTCTATCTAAGGATTCAACATCTAGCTCCTTCAGGGGGCAGAGTAAAGCTCCTGAATGAAGAATAGGAACTTGCTATAGTCAACATGGTGATTGCTGATAATGAAATAAAACTGAAGGGCATTATAAAGCTACTCTGAGATGGGTCATTCATTTTTTGTTTTGAATTTCTGCAGCAAAAGAAACAAAATGCATGCATTTACTGAACCCAACAAAAAATAAAATGTGGAGAGTCTTCAAAAGACACATAATCTATGATCAATAAAATATACTGTCTATTGTATAAGGGCAGACCTGACACATTAAATAATGCAGTTTCTGTAATTCCATCTAGTGTTAGTGTTTTTATGACAGTGTGCTATGATTGACTAAATGTTCCTGTTGGAAGAGACCATGTGTTGGGGTTTTGGTAGACATAGTGTATTGTGTTAGTGAATTATTGTATTTTGAAAAAAAATTTGGAGTTAGTTTACAATGTGTGATTTTGAGCATGAAATTCACCGTTTTGGCAATTGCGTGATGTAGGTGTGTTGGTGCGTTAAGAGTTTAGGAAATTTGTTAAAAGTATTGAAAAAAATGTCATAGCGATTGTAAAAAACTGTAATAGCATGCTTAAACCCTGATGGTACAATACCATAAAATTGTAAGGGATATTTTATGGTACCATTTTATGGTATTGTTAATAATTGATACTTTGACCAATAGTGTCTACACCTAATCGTGACGGGAAAACATCATAAAGTGAAGTAGTCGGTTTTAAGTGCAAAACTATGTTTTCCAACTGAGCTAATGTAAATGAATTTACTCAGACAGTGAGACGGATTCATTATGTCGGCTACAACATTCCCAATGGGCACAATATTCGACCGAATATGATCAACCTTTTCGCATGGGCTCTCAAGTTTTGAACTGAGTTCAGACTAGTGAAATTCTGTCTGTGGGTGGGTTTGATCTGAAAAATATTTTTAATTCAGCATTTCTTAGTGTGTTTGTGTGTGCGCACGCACAATGTGAAAACCTTTGGCCTAGGCTTTTTCATTATATTTTATCCAGACAATGCATAGTATTAATTATTGCAGTTGTCTATTTCAAAGATGTCAGGGAAGAGGCAAATGGCAAATTAATATTCCATAATAATTTGGAATATTGTTTAGTTTTTTCTTTCCTTTTTCTTTTCTTTCTGAATCAGATCCAATACTAAACAAGTGTCAGAATAGCTGCTGAAATTAGCATAACTTCAATATCTAAACCTCTGTTAATTATCAATAAGAACTAAGATGACAGAAAGTCAATCTAATAGGTAAAAAGGGAAGCTGATAATGCTTTTGTGAAGTTGTGTCGGAAGTCTGTTGTGTTTCTCTGTCCTTCAGTGATTCTGCTTGTTATCATCAGGAGTCTTCAGTAATATTCAGTCATTACTCTATTAATCACTTAATTATCTCATTAACTCCAACACTGATTCAGTTACATTTAACAGCCTGTAGTGTACACACTGAGCAGTGTTCAGTTCATCTGGGCTAGCCCATGTGGGGCCTCCATGGAAACTGAGGACAAAACTGGCTGGGCCCCAGTTAGACAGCCCAGGTGACGCCCATATGGGCCCCACATGACTGTGATGGCTGGGCAGCTGCCTGGACACATTCCCCAGCAATGATGAGATGACTTACTGTCAGGACTTGACATTAAGTCTGTTCATGTGCTTGTCCTTTGGAGAAGTAAATCTGTCATTCAGTTGACAAAATTAGCTTGTCCGGAAAAAATTTGAAAAAAAATAATAAAATAAATAATAATAATTCTGTTTTGAATAAATTCAATATTCTCACCAGTGTTCAATCAGCTTTAACATATTTAAATCTGCATATTTGTGAAGGCCATTTTTTCCATAATCTTATTAAATAAAGGCTATGCTTCAGGTTTCATTTTATATTCTTAAATTTGATCTATAAATTAAATTAGTATAAGACACTATAGGGCTGTTGCCAATCAAATGTAATAATTTACACTGAAAAAAGTTATTTTAAATATTTTTGAATATACAAATAAGAAATGTTGGAAAGAAACCATGAAACTAAGCAGGTGACCGTCTTAATGAGAGTCATTGAGTCATTCATTCAACCGATTCACTCAAAACGTTGAATCATTCAGTAACACGCTGTTGCTGTGAGATGCATTATGGTTCTGCTGTGAGATGCATTATGGTTCTGCTGTGATCTTTGTTTGGAACTATTTTCGCTGCTGAAACCTAACAAAAA
>NC_137099.1:18586105-18701105 GCF_949357685.1 Gobio gobio
GGTAACACTGTCAATCTACCTGCCACATTGGCAGGTAGCCAATGAGAATTGAGTGATTCATTGGGCAGTTTGAGAGGATGCAACTACGTTCATGCGATCAGAAAGAAGATGAGGCCCTTCTCTGACTACGTTTGGATGTGCAAGTTTTAAACTGTTGGTGAGATGGGACAAGAGATAATAATACAACGCTGACGTAGGCAACAATTTCAGTTGCACAGATGTGTGTGCGTCGTGTGCTTGTGCATGTTGGGAGTTGGGAAGCGGTGAGAAAATGTCCGGTAGCCTACGTGATAACTTTACCAGTAATAATAATATTAATTTAGTTCTGTTTAACCGTTCCAGAACGTGACTAAATCATCCATCAACACAGCCGCGTGTGATGTGTTTACATACGAGCTGTGGTAGGGCTATGTCTGTGGACTCAGATTAGCAGCAGTCAGTATGAATGTCTGTGACACAGGACATCAATGAATAAAACGATTTAAAAAAATGTAAATTGTAAGAGTTATTATTACTTATATTGATTTCGTTAATAACTTGACGGCACTTAAATGTGTATTCTTACAAGTTAAAGAACAATGTTTGTGGGACAAGTGGATTTTTGAAGGGGCAAGTGAAAGAGAATTTTACTAGACAGATTAAAACATCAGTAACAAAAAACTAGGGAATCAACAAAATGCAAGAATGATTCCGCATTAATTTAGCGTAAATGGCGATCGATATTGGATAATCATATATAGCCTAATGTATATATGGTACAATGTTGTGCTGTTGATGTTCACGCAGCCTCTCGAGGAGAAATCAATATTACTGAATGATTCAGTGTTTTGAATGAATCGTTTGTATGAAAGATTCAATGACCCATTCATAAACGACTGCCTCATTCTTGAATGAATCAGCTGTTTGAACGAATCGACTCAATGACGGACTCATTAAAACGGTCACCTGCTGCCACCTACTGGTGGTTTACATTCATGTTTAAACATTCTTTCCAACTTTTCTTATTTGTATATTCAAAAATATTTAAAACAATCTCATAAAATTGTTTAAAGCAGTTTTAATTTTTCAGTGTAAATTATTTAATTTGACTGGTAACAGCCCTACAGTGTCTTATTATTCAAATTTAATTTATAGATCAAATTTAAGAATATAAAATGAAAGCTGAAGCATAGCCTATATTTAATAAGATTATGGAAAAAAATGCCCTTTATAAAAGGTAAAAATATCAAAGATATGCAGATTTAAATATGTCAAAGCTGATTGAAAACTGTTGAGAATATTTCTTCAGAATAAATTATATTTACAAGACACACAAAAAAAATCCGGACAAGCACGTGAACAGGCTAAATGTCGAGGAGAAAAAAAAATAGTGGCTGGCTATAAAAAAAAAAGTAAAAAGTCACTGTGGCAGGTGGTCAAAAAAGTTAATTTCAGGCCCTGCTCACATGCCAAGGGAGATGGCAGGCCAGAGACCTTATAAGCAAGAAAAATCTCACGTCACAAACAAAGGAAGCTGGTGCGAGGACTCAAGTGCAGGGAAAAAAGGTATTTATTACAAAACAAACATAAACACAAAACAAAACCCACAATGGGGCAAAGCATAGTCAAACTCATAAACAGAAACAAACTCAAAACATACCAAACACGGGGAAACGGGAGACATTGACATGACATAGAACAACGTACCAGCACAGGACAGAGAACACAACGAGTATAAATAAGGGATAAACAAGGCAGGTGATGAGGAACAACAGGTGGGGCAAATAATCAATGATTGGATAACAAGAGGGGTGGAGTCAGACAAGGACAAGAGCACATGCTCAAAATAACAAAACCCCACATATGATAAACGAGACAGGACAGTCATGTGACATTACCCCCTCCCTACGGAGCAGCTACCAGACGTTCCACCGGGGGACCCAGGAGAAACACAAGGACAGACCAGGGAGGGACAGGAGGGACGGGAGGGACAGACCAGGGAGGGACAGGGGAAACAAAAAGTTCAGGTGGCCAGGGTGGCCCGCAGAGTTCAGGCAGGCCAGGGTGGCCCGCAGAGTTCAGGCGGCCAGGGCGGAACGCAGAGTGCAGGACGCCAGGGCGGCACGGGCAGAGCCGGACGCCAGGGCGGTGCGGGAAGAGCAGGATGCCAGGGCGGCGCGGGAAGAGCAGGACGCCAGGGCGATGCGGTCAGAGCAGGGCGTCTGGGTGGCACAAGCAGAGCAGGCCGCCTGGGTGGCGCAGTCAGAGCAGGCCGCCTGGGTGGCGCAGTCAGAGCAGGCCGCCTGGGTGGTGCAGGCAGAGCAGGGCGCCTGGGTGGCGTGGGCAGAGCAGGGACCACCGGAACTGGGTCCACTGGAACTGGGTCCACCAGAACACGATCCACCGGAACACGATCCATTGGACCTGGGACCACCGGAGCCGGTACCACCGGAGCCGGTACCACCGGAACTGGGACCACCGGAACACGGACCACCGGAATTGGGACCACCGGAACATAATCCACCGGAACACGATCCACCGGAACTGGGACCACCGGAACAGGGACCACCGGAACAGGGACCACGGGAGCAGTCGTGGAGGGAGCCCTTCGCCTCCTCCTCCGTTTTGGAACAGGGACCACCGGCACTAGGACCACCGGAACACGATCCACCGGACCTGGGACCACCGGAACCGGGTCCACCGGGACACAATCCACCGGAACTGGGACCACCGGAACACGATCCAGCGGAACTGGGACCACCGGAACACGATCCAGCGGAACTGGGACCACCGGAACACGATCCACCGGAACTGGGACCACCGGAACACCAGAATTATCGGGACCATGGTCCTAGGAGGACTGGAGTCCAGCCGGTCCACAAACTCCCAGAAATTAGGAGTCCCCATTCTCCCCATCTCCTGAGGACTGAGAGGCATGTCTAGGCAGAGGTTGAAAATCTCGTTGAGGTACAGGTGATGCACCTCAATGAGGAATTGGCAGGCAAACTCTCTTACACCCGCCCCCTGCTGACGGATGTATATAGAGTTTACCTGCCGCAACACCTGTAAGCTCCTGCTAAGCTCATTTGTCACAGGGGAAAAGAGAACAAAAACTCCTCCTGCTGAGTCCTCCGATGGCTGGCACGATCTGTCACGTCACAAACAAAGGAAACTGGGCGAGGACTCAAGTGCAAGGAAAAAAAGGTATTTATTACAAAACAAACATAAACACAAAACAAAACCCACAATGAGGCAAAACATAGTCAAACTCATAAACAGAAACAAACTCAAAACATACCAAACACGGGGAAACGGGAGACGTTGACATGACATAGAACAACGTACCAGCACAGGACAGAGAACACAATGAGTATAAATAAGGGATAAACAAGGCAGGTGATGAGGAACAACAGGTGGGGCAAATACTCAATGATTGGATAACAAGAGGGGTGGAGTCAGACAAGGACGAGAGCACATGCTCAAAATAACAAAACCCCACATGTGATCAACGAGACAGGACAGATATGTGACAAGAAATAGCCTCAACTGTCCACTTGCTGACTGTCTGCTTGGACGCAGGTAGCCCCTTCTTAGGCGATCCAAAGCAGACAAACAGCTGATCAGTTGTCTTCCTGAGGGCAGCTCTCTGGACAAAATCCAGCATCCAGCACTCTAATTGGACACACAAGGTTCAGCTTCTCCTGGTCCTTATCTCTGAAGGGAGGAGAGCAAAAGGCTTGCAAGACTATAGGCCACAGCATATTGGTCGGCACCTTAGGGACATAGCCCAGTTTTGGATATAAGAATGCCTTGACCATCTCCGGTGCAAACTAAACGGCACTGACACTGACAGGGCCTGAAGATATCAAACTCTTTTGAGAGATGTGATGGCTAGAAGAAATACTGTCTTTGTTCCAGAAAAGTTTCTGAACTTAGTCTCTATGGGTTTAAAGGGAGCCGCAGATATATACAACGGCCAGGTCCCAAGCTGGAATTCTAGTACGGCTTGCCTCAGCCTCACAGTACCAAGGAGGAAACCAACAGGTTTCTCCCCAGGGATACACCACCCAAAGGGACATGGTAGGTAGCTATGGACACCACATACACCTTCAGTGTGGAAGGGGATAGACCTGCGTAAAAATCCTGCAGGTACTTCAACACTGAACCAACCAGCCAGTTAACTGGATCCCTCTGTTGCATTCCGCACCATGAAGTGAAAACTCTCCACTTTAATGCATAGTTTCCTCCTGGAGGGAACTCTGGAGTCATGTATGGTCTCAACAACCTCAAGTCTATGAGTTGGGCCCCCTCAGAGGCCAAACCCACAGCTTCCATAACTCTGGACAGGGGTGATGAATTGTGCCCCTTGCCTGAGATAGAAGGTCCCTCCTAAACGGAATCTCTGGGGGAGAGCCATCGAGGAGGGACACAAGATATGAGAACCACACTCAGGCTGGCAAGAACAGCACTACTAGAAGTAGACTGACCCCGTCCCGGCGGACTCTCTCCAGAACTCCCGGGAACAGAGTGATCGGTGAAAAGCATACAGACATAGCCTTGGCCATGTCTGTACCCTGGCATCCAGCCCCAATGGAGCTGGGTGATTGAGGGATAGCCAAAGTGGACACTGTGTTGTATCCTGCGATGCAAACAGATCCACTTCCGCTTGGCTGAACACTCCCGTTATGAACTCCACCACCTCGGGGTGAAGTCTCCGTTCCCTGGCCTTAGCCCCTTCCTCGTCAGGATGTCTTCTCTTCTCCTACGTTTTGTTACTCTGGTAGTGTTTTGTTAAGCTTTCCTTTGGACCACAGGAGGATCTGGTGTGTCATTTTGCACAGTGGGTGCGAACGTAGACCCTCCTGATTATTTATATAAGTGACCACGATGTGTTGTATGTGCGCACAAGCACATGATGGCCTCTCAGGTCTGGGAGGAAATGCTTAAATACTAGGAAGACAGCCATCATCTCCAGGCAATTTATGTGCCATGAGAGATGATAACTCCTCCACAGACCTGCGGTGAGTGGCCTTCCATAGCTACTCCCTAGCCCATGAGGGAAACATCTGTTGTGAGCGTAGTGTGATGACAATGAGCTCCTAACACGGGACCTTGGGACAAGAACCAAGGCTTCCTCCATATCATCAAGGTGCGAAGACACCGCTCCACGCCTTCATCAAGATCTCTCAGCAGGTCAGCCTGGTACGCCTGAGAATAGACATAGTGTGCAGACATGCTCCGGCCTGAACTCGGAGGCTGAAAAGACTGGTAGAATATGCCTTTTCCACATCCTTGAAATCTCTTTATGGAAGTTCGGGAAAGAATAACCCCGTTGTTGAGGTAATTTTGATGACAGAAAGCATTGATGCAGTGCGAGCTTCCTCGAAAGGGAACCATTTAAACAATAGTGCGTCAGTTTTCCTGTTTTTAAATGGGATGTTCAAAAAATCAAATAATAAATAGGATATTTTTTTTCCTATTAAATTAAGTATGAATTTATTAATTGTCCAAGCAATAACTGTCATTTTGTTTTACAGTTGGCAAGCATGTGGCTGACTATGTGAGCTAAAAACTTATTTTCCTTTGGTTCCTTGCACAATATGTTATGACCTCAAAATGCTTTTACCATAGATCTCTCTGACTCCTCCATTCAGCAGCGGAGACCCAAATTGAGTTATTTAGGTAGTCAGAAATAGTATTTTAACCTTTAGGTAAATACAATTGTTATTTTTAATTCTTATGCATGATATTTTATTTCTTATGCATATGTTGTGATTATTTTAATTCCTTTTCTATGTAAAGCACTTTGAATTACCATTGTGTATGAGATGTGCAATATAAATAAACTTGCCTTGCCCTAGTGCAGGTTTTATAAACGTATGCATGATGTTTGAATCACATACCCAGCTCTATATGTATAACTTTTATGAAGTAGTAAACTTAAACCTACAACTTTGCACTTGTGATGTGAAGTGCTCAGGTATGAATCACGTGATATTAACAATTAAAGACTCATAGAAGGAAGCTAAAATGCCATGATTGAATCAGCAATGTATTTTTGTCTCAAGTTTGCTTTTGTCAACACTTTTTTTTGTCAAGTTACACTTTTGGTTTAGTGTAAATGGTGCATTTTTTTTCAAATGTTAACATCATTTTTTTTTTTTTGCGCCACTCACTAGCCATTTCATTCCCGAGACATTCTTAGGATGAAACAATGCGTTTTTAATGCCACTCACTGGACATTTCACTTTGTGTTGCAAAACATAATTTTGAAGAAATTCCGCCAAAGGCGTGTTTTCCAGCTGGGTTGCGCATATCAGTTCACAAGTGTTCAAGCTAAAACAGCTAGTCTTCTTAGCACAGTAAAGGAAAGCTTGATGTATGACATACTTTTCACAGCGAACACAGACACTTACCGAGGTCAGCAGAGGCACACACTGTTTTTGCTTTTTTCTATGTCATTTTACATCTATAGCTCTTTTTAAAACCCTAGTGAGGTGTCTGGCTGTCAACTATGTACATAGGCAGCATCTTGACTAAAATGAATCCTCATAAGAGACTGATCTCTACATATGCACCAACTCAGTTGACGTGATCCCCATATGAAGCACATGAGAGACTACACGTTAGTTGATTCCAATAGAGCTGGACATTAGCATTAGAGTTTCTATAACGACTCAGTTCTGTAACACACGTTGCATTTAGGCATTTGGCAAACACTTTTATTCAAGGGCCTACATTTGATTAATATAGCAGATGGTGTATTTAATTGGTATTGATTTAACTACTTGGGGTAGCACAGTAGCTCTCTAGGTAGCACTGTTTCACAGCAAGAAGGTCCCTGGTTTGAGTCCCAGACTTTTTTTGTTTAGTTTGCATGTGTCAGCATGGGTTTTCTCCGGGTGCTCTGGTTGCCCCCATGCAGTATAAATGAATAGAAGAGACAAACTTGCTTACAGTTGAGAGTGTGAATGTGTTTATATCTGTGTGTATTAGTCCTGTGATGCATTGGCCACCTGTGCAAGGTGTCCCCAGCCTTTGTCCGGAATCCCAGGCTTCAGCCTTCCTCCGACTCTACAGAGGATAAGCAGTATGGATGGATGATACAGTTTCATGCCTCAATAAATTTCACAAACAAATATTCAATGAAATAGATCAAGCCATTTTCTATCAATACTTTTAAGTACTGAATGACATTTTCATATGACTTTTGCATGAAGGATAAGGATCAGGGATCAGGGAAGGATACATGCAGGTTCAAAACTTAAGTTTACAAAAATTAAAAGAACATTTGAAATGTTGCCTTTGCAACTAACTGAAATAAGTTGACCATGATTTAAGTCGCGATGAATCGGAAGTAGCAACAGATCTTTTCTTCTGTATTGTGATGTACACAGAAGTGTAACATATTATCGAAAAAGGTGATTTGGTTCTATCCATCGATTGTTGATCGGTTTTTGAGATGCGAGTTTGGGTTTAAGTTGTACTTCAGAAGTCCCTGGATTTCCCTGGAAGGTCGAGTTAAGACATTGAGGTCAAAACATTTAACACATTATGCATTTAGAAAATAGAAATGTGACTTTCCATTCAATACTGACTTAAAGCTGAAATACAAAAATTGCTAAAACTGAAATAAAGCACACAACACAAATACCAAAACTTAAACTAAAATGAAAAGTAAAGATATTAAAATAAAAGCTCGTTTAAAATATTAATACATACTATAATAGTATATAAAAAATATTAAAATGAACAACACTGATTTAAACTGAATTGAAAAAAATCAAACAAATTTAAATGTACACTCTTATCAGACACAAATAGATGGAAACGTCAGAGAACAGAGGACAGTTCCAACTATAAAGAGACAGATCCTGTGGATGTTTGTTTGTAGACTGGGGTCAAACGCATTTTCAAATCCCAGACTCATCTGAACTTATCACTAGTCAGGCAGTCATGTTCCACAGATCACTGGGCTAAGTGATAAGATCCGAAGCGAGAAGATCAGATAATTTAAGCATAATTTAATCTCTCAGCCTGATATACAAACACATGTTTGTGTGATTCAGCGGAGATTTGTGTTAGTGGTGAAGACAGGTTTCAATGTTGGGCAAGCTACTTTGAGCCTGTAGCTTTACAAGGTACTAATAATTTGAAGTTAATTTATTATTATTATTATTATTATTATTATTATTATTATTATTATTATTATTATTATTATTTCAGTATATCCAGTATATCAAAGCCAAAAGATCAATTACACTATACCACCAAAAACACAACAAACTTACTAAAAATATATGAACCACAGCATTTGACAAAATATTTAGTAAAATTACTGTAGTAAATATAATATATAAGATGCTGAATATTGATCTGCAGTTTTTATTAAAAAAAAACAGCTTATATACAGTATATTAACAATTTGAGAAAATAATATACAAATACTGTCACGGGTGGCAGACAGACAGACAGACAGGCACACGACTATGAATGACGTTCAACAACAGGTGTTAAAAGTCTTACTTAGACAGGCAAACAAGCAGACGCAACGCACACTAAACATAACGGAGATCAGACAACTGTGGTGAGGATGGTGACTGCTGATATTCACTGTAAAATCCAACAGTTGTTCTTACTAAGACTTTTTTAGTAAACTTTACTTAATGTCCAATAATTTGTTGAACTGACTTAAAACAATTAAGTAATCTGAACTATTTGCCTGCTATGCCTTCGTTACTTAGAAAACTCAAGTAAACATTACTTGACTGGTTTGAGTACCATTTTGCCAAAGCAAAAAAACAAGCAGGCGGACGGGCGGGAGGGAAAAGTGTTTTTGAGGTGGTGCAATTTTGTATAGACTTATCACTCATTTCCTCCACTTCCTCTCACCATAATTGTGATTAGTGTTCCCTTTGGTTGGACACTTGGAACTTCATTCATATTTTAGTAATTAACTTCCTATTAATGCAGCAATGCAACAATAAATAATAGATTTCAAAAGAAGGGAATATATATATAAAATATTTGTCAATTAACGATGTATAACATAACTATATTAAATGTCAAATAATGATCTTTTAACATTATTTTTGCTAATAATTATGGTATAACATTTTAATTGAGTTTATATAATCCCTCTATATTTGTCACAATATCATTTGACCATGCTTGAGTGTGTCACACACAGACTTCAACATTCAGCATGCAAAACACAACAATGGTAACAAGGATTTTTTTTTATTTATTTTTTTTTATTAATACGACCTTTACTATTTTACTTGCTGTCATTATTCGGGTTATACTGACAAAAGACAAATAGTAAAATAAAGCTAAAAATAGTAAAACGAAGCAATTAATTTATTCATGCCACAATGCACTCTGGGAGTACACTTCCTCAGATCCCAGATAGAATTAAGTTGGCAAAACTTAAACGGTTTAAGTAAGAACAGCTTAATGCAATTAAGTAATGCTTACTTAATTGTTTTTACAGTGTAGTACCTGTAGACTATTGATAAGTAATAAATAAGTGTTGAATGGAGTTCAGTTGTTGCTTTTTGTCTTCACTTATTTTTTTTAAGTTCAGCTTACTTGAGAATTTTAAGGCAATCGGTTTCCTAATATTTTCCTAGTAATGTGAGCACTAATAACAAGTTAACATAACTAATAATTTTGGTTAAACAAGTTTTCTGTACAAATTTTGTTAAGTTTTGCAGACAAAAAAATAATACGCTGCTTTACTTGAAAATTTTAAGGCAATCGGTTTCCTCACTTTTTCTAAGTAAAGTCAATTTATTACGTTTTACAGTGTAGCTGATGAGTGATAATGAGGGTGATGATTTGCAGGTGCAGGAGATTGATGAATGGGTGTCGGAGGGATTCTGGGAAGTGTAGTTTTGAGGGTGACTGAGCTGGTGACTGTGCCAAACGCACGCACGCGTACACACACACACACACACACACACACACACGCACACACACGCACACACACGCACGCACACACACGCACACACACGCACACACACACACACACATTCAACAAGATGGAACTGGACAACTATTCTGAATGTTCTGATCTAGTCTGACTTCTGACTTGTAGTGTTTGCCTAAATACACTGTTTGTTCGTTGGCCAGAGAAGAACAGGCACCACGGCTGAGCCTGGTTTCTCCCAAGGTTTTTTTCTCCATTATGACACCTGATGGAGTTTTGGTTCCTTGCCACCGTCGCATCTTTTGCCTTTGGCTTTTGGCTTACTTAGTTGGGGACACTAAATATTCAATTAAATTACTGATCTACCCGCATTGACGTTATATGATAATTGAACTGAGCTGGATGAAATCACCGTTTACAGCCGAATCAAATTCTATTGCATTATTTTCCTGTTAACACTGCTGAAGCTGCTTTGAAACAATCTGCATTGTAAAAGCACTATATAAATAAAGGTGACTTGACTTGACTTGATATATGAATGAGTGAATGAATAAATGAATGAATGAATGAATGAATGAATGAATGAATGAATGAATGAATGAATGAATGAATGAATGAATGAATGAATGAATGAATGAATGAAAAATACATATTTACATACAAATAAAGATACAAATCATTTTGGTTTGATCTATATCATTAAGTTTGTAGTCGCTACTTTAGTTAGTTTCCCCCCAACACTCACCAGGTTAATGTTGTTCTTTTTGTGAAATCGCCTAAGGCCTGCATCAGCCTAGGGGAATGATCGACAGTCAAATTCATAACATGAAAGTTGCTCAGGATATCAGAATGTGTGTGTGTGTGTGTGTGTGTGTGTGTGTGTGTGTGTGTGTGTGTGTGTGTGTGTGTGTGTGTGTGTGTGTGTGTGTGTGTGTGTGTGTGTGAGAGTGCGTGCGTGCGTGTGTGAGTGCTACTGAATAAATGATATAGCTGTTGGCTATTGGAAAGCAGTTGGTAAGATTTGAAGGAGAAGAAGAGAGACCGAGAGAGAGAGAGAGAGAGAGAGAGAGAGACCGAGAGAGAGCGAAAGCAGAACTCAGCAGAAAGAGGAACAGAGAGGTTGAATTGACAGACCACCGAGGAGGCCGAAATGGAGTCATACTGCAGAAATAAGCAAAGGGTGTGATAGAGATAGAGGTAGAGATAAGGAGAGTGAAATGCCAGGGCATTTCAAAGATGGAAAAGATAAGACAGAAAGGATGGAGCCAAAGAGAGAGGGGGTGAGAATGCAGCAGAGAAAGAGTGATCAAGGGAAAGGATGAATTGAGGTGAGGCTGCAATAAACCACCGGACACTTGAAAGAGCCCTACATTTACTGAGGCATGTGTGTGTGTGTGTGTGTGTGTGTGTGTGTGTGTGTGTGTGTGTGTGTGTGTGTGTGTGTGTGTGTGCGCGTGTGCGTGTGTTTGAGTGATTGCAGCTAGGGAAAGCGATCTAAACCTTGTGTCACATTGAGGTTTGACGCTTACTTCAGAACAGCGCTGATATCTGGGTTACGATGACAGAAAACGGGAAGGGGAGAGAGATCTTGGGGGCAAGGCTAGTGAGACACAGAGAACATAAGAGCTGCAGCAAATTCCTCTGGAGGGACGAAAAGATACATTTCTAGAGTGAAAGAAATGAAAATGAAAGGAAAGAGGAAAAGTGAAGAGGCTGGTATATATATATATATATATATATATATATATATATATATATATATATATATATATATATATATATATATATATATATATATATATATATTATATATATATATATATATATATATATATATATATATATATATATATATATATATATATAATATATATAAAGTGCTGGGTGTGCAGGTAGCAAGACATTTAGAGTGAGTCAGAGCAAAATAGGTGCTATTTTTGCGGCTAGGTCAGAAATGTCCAACTGATTGAATCTACCTGAAATTGGAAGGACTTACATTAAATCACACTTGAAATTTCATTCTAAACCCTAGTTTATCTTGATCTACGTTTCACACTGTTTATACTTTATCCTGGCTTAAATCAATGCTGGCTATTCAGGTTTTGAGATTTTGCACTCTACATTTGTAAATTCTGTGTTAACGTTCTCATTTGCATATTTATGAGGTCAATAACATTGCTTAGACAAACACTCGCTACTTGTTTTAATAAATGCTTGTTTATCTGTGGAAAAGTCAGCACATGGACTTGCCCTGGTTGTCTTAATAGACATAAAACAACAACAATAATAATTATACTATTTTTTTAAAGCCTGTTTGACATTTTTTTTGTTTCCCTTAGACTTGGAGACCAAACACAGCTTGAAAGTTTCTGTGATTGTCCAAAGCGAATTAATATTTAATACGGTGCACAGAGGCTGTGGATGATTGGTTGTCTGTTGCTAAACAACTCGTACTGCATTGTATTCCTCTGTATAACTTTGGCCTCGCAATTACAAATTAACCCCACAAAAGTGGTGCTAACCCTCCTCTGGATCTTATTTCTTCAGCTTGTTAATGGGTCCTATTATGCTTTTTTACACTTTTTAACTCTCTTTAGTGTGTGATGTTGCTGTTTAACCATGAAAAAGGCCCTGAAATGCCTCAATTGTAGTCTAGAGTTTTCTACAGAGAACGTGCACGCCACAATATCCTGCATTTAATCATTCCCACCCAGAGCATACACAAAAAAGGGGTGAGGGCTGGTTTACATATAGTGTATTGAAATTTGCTGTTATAATAATAAGGGGTGTGACATTTCCGAAACACACTTGAAGCAGTTGACCAGTCACAACACACTGGTCCAGCCGAACAATCAGAGCAGATGACGCTTTACATAATGAAGGGCTTCGTACAAAACAGATCATTACTGATAGCAAAAGAGTTGCTGAAACAATTTAAAGTTTGTTTTTAACATTCAAGAAGGAAAACCTATTCTCGTAGACCACTAAAACAAAATCTAGACTTTGAATAAGGGCATAATAGATACAGGCCAAGTAGCAACCTGATCTCACAGAATTCCGTGAAATGAACACTTAACTCAAAATCCATGGCAGTTTCACGGAATCGCCGAAAATTCCGTGATGGGTCCACGGAAGTGATGCTTATGTAAGTCAATGACAGTATACAGACGCGTTGGGCATGGTTATCATCATGAAACTATGATTTTTTGCCGTTATGACATGGAGTGTGATCCTCGATTTAATCAGCCAGCATAATTTTATTTACAATTATTATTTTTTATTTTATTTACAGTATTCAGACACGTTTTGAACACATAACCCAATCCCTTCCCTAAACCTACCCATTTGTGTATTATAAAAAAACAGGATATAACAGGCAGATATGACTGCAGGCACAATTTATTCAAAAAGTACAGATATTCCAAGTGTTCCGAGGCCAAACGATTAATTTGTGTGAAGAAAATCCCCAAAAGCGATCAGCAGCGTCGAGTCCATCCGCCAAAGATCAAAAACACATTTCAAATTTTACCACCGGAAGAAACGTTACGTCAGCTTTAACAGCATTGGTTGTCGTATGTCTCGTGACCAATTGCGTCATTACGTCGGCTTTGATTGTAAAATCCCATTGGCTCTCGTGTGTCTCGTGACAGATTGCGTCACGCTAAAGAGTAGTGTGTATTATTTGAATGAGATATGAATGAGTGTGTTCAAGGAGCGGCGGGATCATCATTTTAGCGATTAAAACATTAAGATCAACTCTGTTCTTTACATGAAGATTTCATGTGACTTCAGAAGACTTGGAATGCAACATGAGTTAATACTTTTATGCTGTTTTTGGTCAGTTTTTGCAATAAATACCTGTGACTGTACTTGTATTTGCATGTTATGTGTTTTATATTGTTGAGAGTGGGTAGGTTTAGGGTAGGAGTGGAGTTAGTTGCTCCAAAATATAAAAGTAGCCTATAAATTTTCATAAAATCATGTCTACTTTTTACTGTCATTGACTTACATAGGAATCGCTTCCGTGGACCCATCATGGAATTTTCAGCGATTCCGTGAAACTGACACGGATTTTGAGTTAAGGAGCCTGTGTTCATTTCACAGAATTGTGACCAGGTTGCCAAGTACATTTAGAGGGGAAAAATTATAATATATAGCCAATAATGTACACATTAATGTAATATAGGGAAACTATTCAAAAGTTTGGGGTCAGAAAGATTTGTTTTGTTTTGTTTAAATTTTTTTGTTAGAAGTCTCTTATAGTCACAAAGGCTGCATTTGTTTGATAAAAAATTCAGAAATAAATATTGAAAAAATATTATTGCAATTTAAAATAACGTTAAAAATGTAATTTATTCCTGTGATGACAAAGCTGAATTTTCAGCATCATTACTCCAGTCTTCAGTGTCACATAATCCTTCAGCTGCACAGGAAATATGTATTATTATTATTAATGTTAAAAACAGTTGTGCTTCTTAATATTTTTGTAGAAACCATTATGCATTTTTTCAGGATGAATATAAAGTTCAAACAACATTGATTTGAAATGGAAATATTTTGTAACATTATAAATGTTTTTGCTGTCACTTTTAATCAATTTAATGTGTCGGTGCTGAGTAGAGGTATTAAAAAAAAAGTACTGACCCTTAACTTTTGAATGTTATATACACATTGGTATATTGTAGTATTTGGTGGATCAGTACCATTCGGCCCTTTTGCAATCCTCCCCCTTTGCTAGATATGAGAAAGTATATCTAAGAGAGGAGTAGATGTGTGTAGATAAGAAAGAGAGAGATCAGAGATGTAGAGGGGAGGAAGATTAATAGTCTTGTATTAACTGGTCGCTCCTGCACGTTTTATGTTCCTCACACTTTTGAACATTGCTGTATCGAAAGAGCAACACACAGGGATTCAAAGGAACTGTTATTTCCCTTTAAGGAATATATGATCACATCTCTATTACGCATAATTCATCACCACGGCGGTATATTTATTTCACTGTGGCATAAACCCAGCTTGGACACCCAAGTAAATAATTAATAAAAGGCATAAATAATAAAATAAATTAATAATAAAGAAGTACCCTGCAGTTTACTGTTCATGGCTTGATAGAGTTCTAGTATGGGTAGTACTCAGTAATGTGTTACCCAGTTAATACATTTATATGTTCACACTTACCCTGTCACTAAATATAACATTCAATTTGAAATTTGAAATGTAAACTGCTGGGGAAATAAAGTCAAAGGGAATTTTTTAAGGTTAATTGGGTTGTTTGGATTCAAGATTAAAGCATTGCATGGGTAACTACTACTTATTTTTTCTAAAGACAATATGACCAGTGTTACTTGTAGCACATTACAAGTAACTTGAGTTACGTAATCAGATTACTTTTTCAAGTAACTAGTAAAGTATCGCATTACTTTTAAAATTTACAACTAAATAAACTTTTTCACATTTATTTGACTGACTGCTTTACCGTCCCCAAGTTGAGAAAAATCAAGAGTAAGTGCAGAGTTGTTACTATTATTGTACTTCTAGAATAAATGTGAGCATTTCTTTATCTCACTTGCACAATAAAGATTCAGTACTCTTCTAAATGAATAAAATCAGTCAAATGCAAAATCAGAATATTACTTTGCATCTGCATTTTTTTGCAAATTGGATATCCTACAGGACAACCACACCTAAAAAAAAAAATTCTATATCCAAAGTATTTCCATACTAGCCAGGGGTTCAAAACAGCATTTCACTTTCAGCTGGGTCTGCATCACTGACGTCTGTCTTGTCCATCTCCTTTTTGTGATTTTTGTTCTCCCGCCCCAAAAATCAATGCAGTAGTTTACAGAGCGCAATCCCCCCCCCCCCCCCCCCCCCATTGTAAATTTATTTTTATTCAGTAACGGTTATGGTTTTAAATGTAGCGAAGTACAATACTTCAGAAGACATACTTAATTAAAAGTAAAATTACAGATTTTTAAAACTACTTAAAAAAGTAGAAGTACACAGAAAAACTACTCAATTACTGTAATGCGGGTAAATGTAATTTGCTACTTTCCACCTCTGCCTAACAGTGATAAATGATGAAAATGAGGGGGGAAAAATGCCCGTGTTTTTACTTTTCTGCTACTTTGGCTTATTTTAGCCAGAATAAACTGGACACCTCTCGAAAGGCAGTAAGTGGTTGTTCAGGCATACCAAATTAACTGACAAAACAACTGACTGATTGACAGAATGATTGACTGAATTATAGACATATTCAATCATGTATTCGTTAAATCGTTGGTGTGGGAGACTGTGTAGCCATTTTAGAGCAATGAATTTAAAATAGCATGAAGTGCCTCTGTAGTAGGTTTAAGTCTTGGACTTACTTTGCCCTCAAAAAGACAAAATAGCAAATTATGGTAATGATGTTTAAATGATGAATGTCTTGGTATCATCTCTGCTGCATAACTTCTAATGAGCAAGTGAAGAGTTAGTGAAAAAGAATTAGGCAAAAGAGAGAGTTCTACAGCTTAACAAGTCTGTCCTTTTTTCCCCTTAGGAGTAAAAGGTTTCTTCCCTCATGGTCATATGTAATTTCACTTGAAGGTCTTCTTTTATAGGTTGGGCTTTTTACAGCTTTTTTACAGCTTTCTTTTACAGCTCTGGCCAAACTTCATTAATATGTAATACAATTATAATCCAATTGAACATTTTACAAATTAACTTCCTAACTTTTTATAATAATGCATACACCCCCACTCAAACGTAAATCAATAGGCTGTGAGGGAGGTCACTATTTTCTTGCCATATTTTCTGTTTTAAGGGATAGTGCCTTCGAAAATGAAAATTTATTTTTTTTATTTACAGAAGTGTGATTCGTCATTGCAGAGAACATGTCTCCACTGCTCTAGAGTCCAGTGGCGGCGTGCTTTACACCACTGCATCTGACGCTTTGCATTGCACTTGGTGATATAAGGCTTGGATGCAGCTGCTCAGCCATGGAAACCCTTTCCATGAAGCTCTCTACGCACTGTTCTTGAGCTAATCTGAAGGCCACACAGAGTTTGGAGGTCTGTAGCTATTGACTCTGCAGAAAGTTGGCAACTTCTGCGCACAGTGCGCCTCAGCATGTGCTGACCCCGCTCTGTGATTTTATGTGGCCTACCACTTCGTGGCTGATTTACTGTTTTTCCCAATTTTCCAATTGCTTTCGCTTTGTTATAATACCACTAACAGTTGACCGTGGAATTTTCACGAATGGACTTGCACAGATGGCAAACAATATCGGTACCACGCTTGAATTCACTGAGCTCCTGTGAGCGACCCATTCTTTCACAAATGTTTGTTGAAGCAGTTTTGCATGACTAGGTGCTTGATTTTATACACCTGTGGCCATGGAAGTGATTGGAACACCTGAATTCAATGATTTGGAGGGTTTTGGCAATATAGTGCATCTACAGTATATAGTGCATCTTTGTGTTAGCAACAGACCAAAACTAAGCAGTTTTTTCAGTAAAAATTCTCATATGGACTCCTTTTATAATAATTCAGCTATTTTGTAATTTTGGAGCTTGAGAGTCAGAGTCCCATTAATTTCCATTATATTTAAAAGAGAGACCAGGATATTCTTCAAAAATGCACCTTTTGTGTCCTACAGATGAAAGTCATACTAGGAAAGACATGAGGGTGATTAAATGATGACAGAAGTCTAATTTTTTAGTCTCTTTACTAGCATATTTATTTAGATGCTGTGATATGAGACATGGGTGAAAGAAAACACTATAACAGTAAAATACCGGTAACAGTAAGAGACAAGAAATCACAATGATTTGCCATTATTCTTTTTATACCTTTGCATAAGAAATAACCTGTATTATTAATGGGAAAAAAATTACATTGAAATTCAAATTCATTGTATAAGAACACACACACACCATTTGCTGAATCGATGACACCGACCCACATGCTATTAAAGATTCTCTCCTGTGTAACACAACACCATTGACTCCCTTATTACTCATCTCTGCCTCTTCCTGTTCTCCTTCTCCCCCACATTTTCTCCCCCTCTACCTTCTGCCTACTCTGTGATCATGATGGATTGGGCCGTGGCAGGGGCCTGAACTCTTGACCGCTACTGGTTGGCCACTTGGCAACGTTCCTGTTCCTGGCACGGTGTGATTCGCTGATCTCTGTAAATGAGAAATGAGTGTTTCTCCGGCTTATATGAATAAATAAATGTGTATATTTATTTATATCGCCATAAATAAATGAAAACACTCGTGGAGGGAAAGTGACTTATGAAAGAGTGATGCATCATCCGCTGTGATCCGGAGAGGGAGGAGAACAGTGTGTGTGTTAGTGTGTATGCAATAGTGAGAGTACTCAGAGGTGGCGTGAAAACAGACAATGATAATTTGCTAAACCTGATACTGTTGTAGAGCCGAGCGGTCTTGTTATATCATATTGCATTAAGAGAGACAACACACCTCCTGTGGTATGGTTTCATAGGATGTACTTTTTCTCTCTTACACGTGTCATGTAAACTTGCACAGGCTCAGTGATTAGAGCAGGCCCTGATGCGTTAAGACATGGCAATCATGTGGGTGATCCAGGTTTTATTCCGATCTGTGATATATCATGGAATTACATGGTTGACATCAGAGGAGGCCTTTACAATTCAGAGGCCTGCTTCAAACAAACAGTTGGAGGCCCCCAACGTATTCTATCCATGCATTTCAATCATGGCCGAAAACAAAATCAACATTCAATCTTCTTAACTCTCTCAGCAAGCACTTTGAACAGCGTAATGACCAGGCCATGAGAGCAAAGAAATAAAAATGAGAAAACAGGGATTATGGGGTTTTATAATGTCTATTAGATTAGTGATTTAATACAATATGAATACGAATAGGCTACATCAAGAGGAAATGTTTTACACTTACTCCGATTTTGTCTTAGTGTTCAATTGACATCTGGGCAAGTGTAAATATAGAAAACAAAACAATGGGGAAAAATATATAATGAAACTAAAACCGCCAGTAGGTGGCGGCAAATCATTGTCGTAACGAGTGAGTCATTCAATCATTCAGTAAAATGATTACCTCAAAACACACTCATTCAGTTGCTCGGAGACGCACAATGGCTCAACTGTGCATTTGTTACAAAAACAGACAAGGTTCTAAGTCTAAAATGCAAGTCACCTAACATTAGCTTCTTGTTTATTGAAGTGTTGTATAAAATCAATAGGCTATCACATTTGCAATCGTGCTGATACTCGGGAAAACAGCATTCTATGTCTGATTATAAATATTAAAAACAATAACTCATACAGGGACAATTTTGCCACATATATCTTGGATTTTTGGGGGGCATTTTGGGGGCCACCATTAATTTCCATGATGGTGGGGAACAGGTCTCTTTTTCGAGCTCAAGTGGACAGAGGCTCCTTCTGTAAGGTTTCAATTGAAAGTGAAAGTGACATGGTAACCCATAGGCTACTCAGGAATTTGTCCTCTGCATTTAACCCATCCAAGTTAGTGCACACACATTAGGTGTAGTAAATAGTGAACACACACACACACGTTGCAAACCGTGGACAGAGCAGTGAAATAGGTGAAACATTGCAAAGGTTGCTACTTGTTGACGTGAATGAGGAGAACTGAGATTCTAGCAGTTCAGATTCTTAAACTTAGAAATTATTTGTTTCTATGGCAACATTCATAATGACAAATCTTGTTCTGGTTTCGCTGTCCTTCGGATGAGACGTTAAACCGAGGTCCTGACTCTCTGTGGTCATTAAAAATTCCATGGCACTTCTGGTAAATGAGTAGGGGTAACCCTGGTGTCCTGGCCTAATTCCCTCCATTAACAATCATAGCCTCCCAACAATCCCTATCCACTCAATTGGCTCTATCACTCACTCTCCTGTCCATCTATAGCTGGTGTGTGGTGAGCGCACTGGTGCCGTTTACTGTGGCTGTCGTCGCATCATCCAAGTGAATGCTGCACACTGGAGGTGGCTGAGTGTCACGAGTGCACTTCACTGCTACACTTCCTCATTCACACTCTGGACCACATTTCCCAGCATCCATCCTGGTTCTCACCTGCACTCATTCAGCCATCACCCACACCTGCCACTGACCATCACCTCATCAAGACACACATATAAGTACACACCTCGGTCACCCACTTTGTCTGGTCTTGTTTAGAGAAAGCCGTATTTACCTGATTTCCAAAGCACCAGTTTTCGATGTTTGTTTCTACTCCTTCATTCTTGATTATCTGTGTGAGTGCATTACCGGATAACTTACCGCTACCAAGACAAAAGGTGTCTCCCCATGTCACCAAACTCATCATCCACGATCTCCACCATCACCTGCAAAACAGTAAATCCAGTTACCATCCATTCATCACCACAAACTGCAATAATTCAGAATTACTTACCAGTTTTTCCACTTTGCTCACATGCTGTAATAAAGTTCCATCATTTCTCCATTATAGTCCCCTGTCTGAGTCTGATATTCAAGGAGAGACCCCCTGATGTGATTGTAAAGTGCTTTGGGTGTAGTATAGTAAAGTGCTACTCATGCTTCATTTATTCATTCATTCATGATGTTTTTATTTCTTTCCAAACACATTTTATTTTGGGTTGTATTTTTATGAATGCTAAAATCATAGGAAATATAAAATAGAAATGTGAAGACATACTTAAATTTATTTAACTGCCAATGCTTCTTCCATTTTAGTCTTTACATGCCATAAGAATGGTCAATTGAGTCAAGTTTTCGTCATGTAGTTATAATATCTGAACATTTTATACATGTCATATTTAGTTATAATTATTTGACATTGTTATTCAACTAGTATATAACCAATACAACATTGGAGCGAGTTAGTTCGCTATTTAAAAACATACACAAATAGCATTTGTAATATGAAATATTACATTAAATTATGACATTTAAGAATGTATCATTTGTAGTAGTAACACACACACACACACACACACACACACACACACACACACACACACACACACACACACACACACACACACACACACACACACACACACACATATATATATAAGAATATACAAACAGTATAAATATTATTTATAAAGAATTAGAAATGTACATGCTTTGATAATAGAATATCTCAAAACAAAAATCTGTGCATTCTAAAACTCTAGCTCAGTGCATTCTATACTGTGCGGTTAAGTGTCACCCGTCACTTCTCAATCCAGACTGCTAGTTAAATGAAAGCTCTTTACATACAATGCATGCTTATATCTGACACACAGAGAGAAGGAATAGAACATCATTATTCGCCAAACCAAAAGCATAGTGGACCCAATTTATTCCGTCTTTGACATTTACAAGAGAGACTTCATGCAAATATTGCAGAGTATAGTTCTTGAGCACAATAATAGAAGTGGAGAACAAGGCGCTTGAACATTGCGGTGGTCTAACAAGTGTCCCATTGCTGAGATTCTGCATTTGAACCCCAATGACATTAGATTGCAATTGGGTTTTAGAAATGCAACTGACCATTTTTCAAGGAACTCGAACTCTCATTTCAGTGGAGCATTGCAACCCGTTCTCACTCCCAAGGCGTCAAAATCTGAAGCATGGTCAAGTGCCTTCCGCGTCACAATAAAGACGCTAAAGATACCCCTAGGCAATTGATTTAAATGAGAAAAATTTGACGTTACACACAGTGGACATGGGAATGTTATTGTGATGATGAAATTATATTGGGTCATGATTTTACCATTATGACATGTTGGAGTGTGATTCTCAATTTAAAGGATTTGTTCACTTTTAAATAAACTTTTGCTGATAATGTACTCACCCCCATGCCATCCAAGATGTCCATGTCTTTCTTTCTGCAGTCAAAAAGAATTTAAGGTTTTGGATGAAAACAGTCCACGGTTTTTCTCCATATAATGGACTTAAATGTGCTCCAAACGGTTCAAGGTCCAAATGACAGTTTCAGTGCAGCTTCAAAGGGCTTTAAACGATACCAGACGATGAATAAGGGTCTTATCTAACGAAACGATCCATTTCTGCGAGAAACTGAGCAGTATTTATGCAATTATTTTACCTCTTTTCAGATGAACGTGATCATCTCTGAGCTCAGCCATTACTTCCGCTAAGTGAGGTCGGAAATACGAGCATGGTCATTGATATATCGTTCGTAGGTGCCTCATTCTATTGATCCGTACAAGTGCTAATGAGGCATATATATTTGTATTTTGACCTCACTTAGCGGAAGTAATGGCTGAGCTCAGAGATGAACACGTTCACGCAGAAACGGTTCGTTTAGCTAGATAAGACCCTTATTCATCGCTTGGTATCGTTTAAAGCCATTTGAAGCTGCAATGAAACTGTCATTTGGACCTTGAACCATTTGGAGGCCATTGAAGTCCATTATATGGAGAAAAACCCTGGACTGTTTTCATCCAAAACCTTAATTTCTTATCGACTGCAGAAAGAAAGACATGGACATCTTGGATGACATGGGGGTGAGTCAATTATCAGCAAAAGTTTATTTAGAAGTGAACTAATCCTTTAATCAGCCAGCATAATTTTATTTACATTTATTTTATTTACGCAATTTAGAACCATTTGAACATGTAACCCAATCCCATCCCATTCCATCCCTAAACCTACCCATTTGTGTATTATATGATATAAAAAACAGGATATAAAAGGCAGATACGACTGCATGCACAATTTATTCAAAAAGTACAAATATTCCAAGTGTTCCGAGGCCAAACAATTGATTTGTGTGAAGAAAATCCCCGAAAGCGATCAGCGTATCCATCCGCCGAAGATCATGCACACATTCAAATTTCAACAATTGCCGCCTGAAGAAATGTTACGTCAGATTTTATAGTGAAATTGCATTGGTTCTTTTATGTATTGTGACCAATTGCGTCATTACATCAGCTTTAATTGTGAAATGTCATTGGCTCTCGTGTGTCTTGTGACCGACTGCGTAATGCTCAAGAGTCATGTTTATCATTTGAATGAGATATGACTGACTAGTGCGTGCATGCGTTCACGGAGAGGCGAGATCATCATTCCAGCAATTTAAAACATTAAGATCAACTCTGTTCTTTGCATGAAGATATCGTATGACTTCAGAAAACTTGGAATGCAACATGAGTTAATGCTTTTATACAGTTTTTGGTCTTTTGGTCAGTCAGTCTTTGCAATAAATACCTGTGACTGTTAGCCTAACAAGCCAGACCCACATCAAGATGTTGGGTCTGGGAACACACCATTGACAGGGCTCAATCCAAGGGGCGGGATAAACAGCTGTCTTTCAAATTCCCTCTGCACACAATAGGATAGCGCTACAACCAACCAGAGCAACAAAGAAGATGAAGCGGAGCTAGTTGATGGATTAAACTTTTGTCGTATCCGGTTGGCAAAACACATATTCCTTTTTTAAGAATGACTTCAGTGCCGTTCTTTGTTCTTTTCTCAAAGAAAAGCTTACAGTTTTTCTCAATCGATTTGGTACATTTGTCCAAACTCAGGTAACAGCTCTCAAAACAGTTAACACAGCAAACTAAACACACTCTTATGCTGGCGAAACCGTTAAGTATTCACTGCACAATGAAACACAGCATTTTATTCTAATAATGCTTTTATTAAAATTCAATATTAACATCAAAACTAAAAGTGTGTTCTCTGTTTATTTTATAACAAATTCAGCTGAAGATACACAAAGAAATAAATGAAAATACATGTTTTTCATTAAGTTCTGTAATGAGGAGTTCAGGTGTATAACAATAAGTTGTCACCACACACACATATAAATTAAATGCAAATAAGTACATAAGTAAATAAAAAAAATAAAGTGATAAATGTACTGCATTCGTTGAATCAATTATTTTATTGATCATGCCTCTCAATTACATCTGGCCAGAGAATTTCATCAACATCACAGAAAATATTTTCAAGAGTCATGCATCGTGGGAAAAAACGCCTTGAATGCTGTATCCATCCTTGACATGCTTGTGCCCCAATATCTCCACAGGCCTCTTCCATCGCTTGAAGAAGACTTACTTGGTTTTAAGGGTTGCGATCATGCTTTCCATCTCCAAGAGGAGAAGAATTCCTCAATTGGATTCAGGAAAGGAGAATATGGTGGAAGAAACACCATCCTGAATTGTGGGTGATTCTCAAACCACTCTCGCACTAGTGCTGAATGGTGGAATTGGACATTGTCCCAAACAACTACAAAATGCCGCACCATTTGCTCCTGATCACCCTGCGGAAAGAGGATTTCATTGAGGTTTAAAAAATGTAGGAGCCTTGCTGTGTTGTATGGTCCCAAGACAGCATTGTGTGCCACAACACCAGTTGTAGAAATTGCTGCACAGAGAGTGATGTTGCCTCCTCGTTGTCCAGGGACATTGACTGTAGCACGATGGCCAATCACATTTCTCCCTCTTCTCCTTTTTTTTTGAAGATTGAAGCCTGCTTCATCAATATACAGGTACTCATAATGAGTTGCACTGCTATCCAACTCCAAGATTCTAAAAAGAACACAAGGTAAAATATAGTAAATTTGTGTTTTAAAGTAATGGCATTGATTGCAGTAAATACTACTGTGAAATTGTTGCTGAAGTTTGAGTTCACACTTTGAAGCAGCAGAATACATAGCCATGCCTAAATCTTTTCACATATAGTAGCATGGAATAGTTTATGGACACATACTTAATTCAGGAAAATATATATCTTTGAGTTGACAGTAAAATTGCAATAATTGGGTTGCACTTACTTGAACAAACTGGAATCGCAACTCCTTCACTCTAACGGAGTTCCTCTCAAAGGGCACTTTGTATACTTGCTTCATTCGGATAGCATTTCTTCTCAGAACACGGTAAATTGTGGAGAGACTGCATTGGTGGATATTGTGGAACAGTTGATTGTCCTGTGTTATTCTTTGCTGAATTTCTTTGAGGCGGAGGGTGTTGTTCTGGACCACCATGTCAACAATGGCATGCTCTTGTTCAACTGAAAAAAGTCTTGTTCGTCCACCTGAATGTTCTCTAACTTCAATTCTGAAAAAGGTTTGGACAGGCAGGAGCATTTACTGTAATGATCTAGACCTATGTCAAACAAGACTACATGGACTCTCACTGTAAAAGTAGAATGATATAGTTACTTACCGGTTTTCCCTCTGAAATGTACGGATAATTGAAGCCACTGTGGATCTGTTTATATTGGGCTGAACTCTCTGGCCAGCTTCTCTCAGTGAGAGACCATGATTTATGACATGGTCAATAAGTGTGGCTCTGATTTCATTTGAAACACGCGTGTACCCTACCCTCATTCTACCTCTCCTCCCTCCTCTTACACCTTGGCCTCCTCTTCCTCTTTGCCCTCCTCTTCCTCCCTGTCCACGTCTTCTCATATTTTCTCTTTCCACTATACCATTGCCCTCCAATCTATCCATCTCTTCAATCTCTTCTCCTCTTCCTACATCCTCAGCTCTTCTCGCTCTTCCTCCTACATCTTCAGCTCTTCCTCCTTCATCTTCAGCTCTTCCTCCTACATCCTCAGCTCTTCTCGCTCTTCCTCCTACATCTTCAGCTCTTCCTCCTTCATCTTCAGCTCTTCCTCCTACATCTTCAGCTCTTCCTCCTTCATCTTCAGCTCTTCCTCCTACATCTTCAGCTCTTCTTTCCCTTTCTCTATCTCCTCTTTCTCTATCTCCTCTTCCTCTTCTCCCTCTACCCAGGCCACCACCTCTCACTCTTAAACCTCTTCTGTTTCCACTGCTTTTGTCTTACTGTATCTCCTCATTTGTCTTCTTTGTTCTTCTTCTCTTCCCCTTTTGTAGTTGTTGTAATTACGTAAGACAGCTGTGTGAACAATTAGGAAATTGGCTTTTTCTGTGTTGAGTGGATTACTAACTCATCAGATAACAATTTGGCGTTAATTGAAGCCACAAGGTGTGCAACTGACTATTTTACAATTCACAGAGTTTTGTTTGTTGTGTTTTGAAAATGGTACAAAAATGCTTGTGATCTTTGTGAAGAACAATGAAAAAGTTACAAATGTTTTTCCTGATATATTAAAGATTTGGTTGGCTGTATGAACTGCAGTGATACATTTTTTGATTTTTGTGCACAGTGTTTTGAGAAAATTATCCTTTTGATTTGTGATTTGTTTGAAATGAAGGAGAATTTACTATCTGTTTAGGACAATTACAAAGTGTACTGATCACTGTGTTAACTGTTTTGAGAGCTGTTACCTGAGTTTGGAGAAATGTACCAAATCGATTGAGAAAAACTGTAACTCCAAGTCTTCCAGAGTTGCGGCCAAAGCCGATTCAAGACCGCTGTTCGCCAGCTTCTTTGTTTTCAAGTTGCACGCGGAACCGCCGCAACTCCGCTGTCATCATGTTAAGCCCGCCCACCGACTCTATACACTATGTGATTGGCCTGACTAGAGTTTGGTTTTTCCAGCTCGCAAGCCAAAGGAGAGTTGCTAGACGCCCTGGCTGCAAATTATATTTGCTGCCGCTAGGGTGTGCATAGATTTCTAGGCTATGTGATTGTACTTTATTTGCCTGTTACGTGTTTTATATTGTTTAGAAGTGGATATGTTTAGGGTAGGAGTTGGGTTAGTTGCTCCAAAATATAAAAGTAGCCTATAAATATTCATAAAATCATGTCTGCTTTTACAAATGAAAATAATGAAATGCGTCTTGATCTGACGCATTGGGCACACAACTGAAATCAATGGAGTACCTGCGTGTCAATATAATGATGCCTAGGGGTAACTTTAGCGTCTTCTTTATGACGCGGAAGGCACTTAACCATGCTTCAGATTTTGACGCCTTGGGAGTGAGAATGGGTTGCGCACCAGTGGGCTGTCGGCTAATCAAAGGTAAAATGCAGAGGCCTGCATGTTTGTCCCACAGTAGGTTTCTCTTGCTGATGCAGGTGCATGGAAGTCAATGGCTACTGCTATCGTTTTAGAGAATTGCTGGTTTGTGGGTAATTGACAGTTTCAAATTAGGGGAAAGGGTCATTTTTAAAAAGAAATGGAGGCATAATGTGCTAGCAGGCACAGAGACCATACAGGCTGAGAGTGTTTGCATTGAACTCATTACTTTAATTTACTTTATGGTGTTAATTTATTATGGCTGTGCTTCAAAATTATGAGTTTAATACAGATCCTGGAATGAACCACGGAGGGAAAACTCTACTGAAATGCCTCTTAGGAGGTTTTGCAGTTATTGGCCGATTATTTAAGTATAGTGCCCTAAATAATGACTGACAGCTCTAATTGCTTTGTGCTCTGTAGTCAGCAGAGAGATGAAAGAGGCATTTCTGTCAATACTGACACCTTAACCTCTCCTGGGAGGATCAACAGAGCAAGAGAGCATTTCCTTCCTTTTACCTCCTCACCACATACCCCCTCTTCACCTCACCTCACCTCCCTTGCCATCCATCACATGGGTTTTCATAGGCTGAGCCCTCATTCCCCCCCTTTGCTATGTACTGAAGTCAGCAAGTGAAAATGAGTGTGAATTAACACATTCAGAATGAACGCAGCGATGTGCCAGGCTGGAGGTTTTTTCTTTTCTTTTTCTTTTTATAAAGAACAGCACACACACATACAGACAAGTACTGTAGATTGAGAAAACCAGAGAGAGAAAGTTATCATTACGGTGTACGGCTGTTTTATTTTATAGTTTTAGCTTTAATGCCTTTTAGCATAATTGATCATATGGCACCATCCTGTAGTAAAAACAGGAAACATGCCATTTTGTGTTTCAAAGTGATTGAAACTGTCGTGTAATCACAAGTGGTTTGATGTCACTGTCTGAGGCTGATGTTATTGAAACCACAGTATGTTGTCATTCGCGCTTTGATGTTATTGGCTTCCTATCCGCCTCTTTCACTGAGGTTTGTTTATACTACTCTTTATTGAGATCAGACTGCTGTCAGTCTCTAGAATGCTGCAGGGACCGTTTTATTGAGATTTGCTTTTAAAGATTTTCTTTAGATTTCAAATGCCTTAGAACGATTAATTACAATTTTAGAAGGGGTTGGAGGAGTGGGACAAACAAACAAATAAATATGTCCAGCAGTTTATCAATGAATGTGTTATTAAATTGAATGGAATGTTAAAGGAATGTTCTGGGTTTTATCACAAGCAATCACTCACAAAGTACTCAAGGTCACCTAAATGACCCGTCATCACACAATCACAGTTGCATGTCTAGTGACTTGCAATTTGTCAGTCCACACTAAACGCGACACAAATGTGACAAAACCAATCACAAATCACAGTCAATCAGATGAGCGTGTGGACTGGCTCTTTCTCTGTAAGCCCACTTCAAAAGTCTCAGTGACTGTACAAACTTTATAAAATACTCTTTATACACAGTTTGGACCAGGGGTGATTCTAGGATTTCAATATTAGGGGGGTCAGCCCCCAATGAGGGTATAATTAAAAAAATGATTTAATATATTGTTTGTATAGGGTAGGCCTGACCAATACAGTTGGTCACTACCTATCTAGTCAATCCCTGAATATTGAATTAATTTCTAATAATTTTAAATAAACATCTTATATTCATTAATATTCATTAAGAATATAGACAAACTTTATATTACTGTAATTGTCTGAATTGGCAATATGTGGGTACAAAAAAAAAAAAACATATATATATATATATATATATATTGTAACAGTCTTCAGCCTGCTACGAGTTAAGTGCAGCTGTAGTAGCGATCCTCCCTGGTAGGGGGCAGTATTAACTTTAGGTAAGCCTGGATAAATGGATAGAAGAAGAATTGATTAAGAGTTGGTTTGTGTGCCCATGTGCAAGGTAGCTGATCTACTGCATTTTTTTAGGAACCCTTGTTGAGAAGCATTTTTGCTTCGTTCTCAACTAAGGGTTTATGGCTATGGGATGTTTGATGCCTATGGTCATGTTGAGGATGGAATTGGAATCTTCATTGATGATGTTGACAAGGACTTAAGTTGACCAAATTGTCTTCTCTTCTATGGATTTGCATTGAGGACTGCTTTGACATTCTACAATACGGACTACCATTGTGATTCAAGGACATCAGTAACAGTCGATATCTCCTCTGAACTCCTTCAGTGTTTAACACAGATAAGACTGGTTTCTTTGACTCTTACACATATAGTGTTTGTACAAGCAAAGACTTGATACATAGTTTGATCAAGATGGATTAATGTTTGATCTCAGATGCACAAGTGGGGTATGAAGGATACTAGCACTGTTGTGGTTGTAGTATAATGAGTTGGTTGTTAAATGCACACCATAAATGAAAGAAATTCAGGTAAAAGGAAAAAACAACCAGAAGTTGTGTGGCTGCCTTATTTTATCAAGTAGAATTAATCATCGTTATGTGGGAAACCCACCCAAAAATCAGATATGTAACTATCTTTGATTTATCGTTTTAAACACTATTATTTTTAACTACATTTGTGCAGTAAAATTAACTTTTAAATAAGATTTAAACTACATTTCTCATTTTCATTCATGGAGATAACATGGAACATGTGCCATGCTTTAGTGGAGGATTTAAGTTCACCTGGTGGAAAACAAATACAATCTTTTAACATGAAAATGACATGAAATTACCACTATAACCAGTAGATGGCTGCAGAGGACCACTCATTATCTAATTTGTCATTTCCACTCCCTTTTATAGTTCTCGTCACGTATTTGCTTTAGGATTTATTATAAAATGTATTATAACTGTTTTATCATTTTTATTATAAAATAATAAACTATTATTACCAATTTTAGCTATTTCATTGCACTGATGATATAGCAATGGTAGGAAATGTCTCATGCTATTTAGATTTTTTTTTTTCATAAAATAAATAAATAAATAAGCCTCCCACATGTAAACTGCATTTATGACAAAGATCTACACAGATGCAGATATCATTTGCTTGATTGAAGAACACGCTGAATAAGGCAGACTGAATACAGGGATGATGAGCCAAAACCTGCTACCAGTTTCAAAATAGTTTTAAAGGGGACAGAGGTGATCACAAATTAGTGTACATATTACAGAGTTAATCGCAGATGTTAAGGGGGCTGGGTGGAAATTTAAAACAAAATGACGGACCTGGTTTAGACATTCTTGTTTCCTTTGAAGTAATTTTTTAAGTAATTAATAAGGTAAATTATTATTATCAAAACAACTTGCCAAAGCGAACCTTGCGGAAAAGTTAACTCCGGCTAGTGAACACCTTCAACTACTATTGGTTCATGGTGAATATGTAATAGTTTTGAATGCTCTGAGACTCCACTTTTTTTGACGTGGACATTTTCTCTGGTTCATGTCTTCTGTTCAGTCCGATGAGGTCATATACAAGTAAAAAAATATACACACTGGAGAGCTTCTTTAAAAGAAGATTTGAAATTGTAATTCTAATTTAAAGTGTCTTTTTCATGTTTAATACTGTAAAGCTGATCGCTTTAAAGCATTGTATTGTATAAAGTACTATATAAATAAATCTGACATTATTTAACTTGACTTGAGTGCTGAATTGCAGAGCTTGTGCAAACATACAGTATACACATCGGTATGATCAGATGCTTTCTTAACTGCCCCAAAGTCTTTCTCTACTGTTTACATTCACTATCTACTATCGACTGTGTTTATGAGAATACTCGCCAAAATATGGGTATTTTGAGATAATTTTGTGTGAATTTGTCTGCTCAATCCCAAGATGTGAAAAATAACTATTTTTATTATTTGCATGCTGTATGAGACACGAAGCTTGTACAGCAAGTACAGAGTTCTCTTTCGCATCTTACGCTTAAATGGCAAGGCTTAAAAATGTGTGCAAATGATAAACTTTTGTGACCATGTAGCATTGGCCTGATGAGGACAGTGACAGTTGTCTGATGAGGACAGTGACAGTTCCAAATCTAAAATGGGTTGGTCTGAAGTAGCTTCATTATTCATAGGTGTGGTATGGGCGTAACGTGAATAAACCAATCAGAGCGTCATCCAACATTCCCTGTAAAAGCAGGTGCGCAAGTTCCATTATGGATTGCTATTATTATGGCGTATTTACCAGGCGCACGCCAGGAGCGGTTCACAGCCGAGGAGACTGATGTTCTTGTAAGAGCAGTGAAAGACAGAGAAGTTGTGTTGTATGGGGATGGGAGAAACCCACCCAAAATAACGTCGGTTAAACAGGCGTGGGAGGAAATAGCCACAATTGTTTCATCAGCTGGCATTCCCAGGACGTCGCACCAGTGCCGCAAGCGCTACAATGACATCAGAAGACGGGGAAAGTCCAAGCTTGCCAGCATCAATCGGGCACGCCGTGTAACGGGAGGTGGATCTGCCTCTACTCAGGACCTGACGCCAGCAGAGGACATTGCTGCGTCCACCCTCACCGATTTTTTTTTCCTGGTTCTTGACGGACAAACCAATTTGTTAGATGTCCTTATATACATATATGTCTTGCCAGAAGTTGCCACTATTGGGCAAACAGGTCTCCTTAATTATTAGACTACAATTAGCCTGAATAATTTGTAAGCTAGATTTATGCCTATTTTTTCACATCTTCGTGGCACACCACAATGATTTCCGTCATCTCATGTGTTAATATTTTTTAGTGTAACAATTTATGATTTGCAAAAATAACTGTTGCATCTGTGTAGATTACATGAGCAAAGTGTATGCGCGTTGTGCACGCTATACATTATGGTCAAGCATGCGCCCTTAAAATAGCATAATGAACAACGCGCAACGCGCCACTGACTTTAGACTAGGTTTTTTCTGGTCAGTGGCGCAATTGTTTAATGGAACAGCAAAATAGCACCGGGGATTGTTTGCGCCGGAACACGCCTCCTTTTTTGCACTGAACCGCCCAGGTAGCGCAAGTTCATTCACTAGTTTAGCGACGTGCTTCTGTGGAGGGAAAAGCGCGCTTTGCGCGGGTGCAAAATAGGAATGACACATGCGTCGGTGTACAAAGTCAATTGTGCTGGGTGCAAGATAGGGCCCTGAGTGTGTTTTAAAACAAGCCAATGGAGATTGGCATGCGATTCACGCATTCCACGCACCGCCCCGCAGCGCAGGTATAAATAAGGAAGTGGAATGCTTGATCATTGCTTTCTACTTCAGAGCCGAACAGTGCATCATTTCGCTGTTTCTACGAAGAGTGTTATTCGAGTCTATCGAGAAGGACTGCTGTTCCAGTGTGGGTGTGACGGCGCGTTTCAGTGGGTAGCCACTTCAGAGGAGATAAAGAGCTGGTTTTATTGGTTGGCTGGGCGTTTCCGTTTCTGAGTGTTCACGCAGGCTTGCACTATTTGAACTGCGTGAGCCGCGGTCATCTCCCTGAGTGCTTCAGCACTAAAAGAGCAGTTTTCCTTTTCTAAAAGAGCAACACGGTTTGACCCTGCATCTTTTTCAATATGTCATTCCAACGTGTGTTTCTGGATGCGGTTGTTTCCTGTCCTCATTTGACGGCCACGATCTCTCTCACATATAAACATGTGAGATTGCGTTCGTGGGTGATCCATGCTCTCTCAGGAGAGCAAGGTCACGTCAGCGCGTTGTTCGTCTCACCTTTCTCGTAAGGGCTTGAGCGTTCAGCGCGCCGTATACCGTCGGACGCCGGCTGACAACGGGGGTTGTCACGGCAACCCAGAGCATCACTCGGCGCTTTAGATGCGTGGTCGAGACTATGAAATCTCAAACGGGGTTGAGTCCCTTTGCCTATTCCCCGATCTAGTTTCTTTTCTTGCAAAAGTCAGAAAAGGGCTACTTCGGCTAATAAGCCTTGGTGACCTGAGGATTACAGTGGTGCTTACCCGCCGAGTACATCTCCGTGGGCCCCCACTCCTCTATCGCATCACAAGCATGCTGAGACTGTGTTTGTGGGTGGTTCATGTTCTCTCATGAGAACATGACAACGTCGGTGTGGTGTTCGCCTTGCCATTTTCATAGGGCTTGAGCGTTCAGCACACTGTGTGCCGTCGAGTTTGACGGCCACGTTCACTGTCTCAAATGCCTTCTGGTAGCTTACAGATGGGATTGCTGGTCCTTTTAAAAAACAAGGGGACCTAGTGTTTCATTTGGGGCTCTGGCAGAGGACAGATGTCAATTGCTGCATCGGAGAGAGGGCTGTTATGCGCTGGAAATGATGATGCTAAGTTTCCCACTATAATAGTGTGTGCTCTTGCTGAATCAGATTCAGAGTTGACAGCCATGCTTTCCCGGGTGGCTGAGGTGTAGTGCAATGCATAAATCACCTTGCCTGCCCCCGTGCCTTTTTTCCCGGATGGGCATTGGAAAAATTAGCAGTATGGAACTATTTGGTTTCAAAATATGGAACAACAAAAGGGCCAAAATCTGTATAAATTTTTCCCTCTCTCACTACCCTCTGTCCTGCATGCACGAGGGTAGTCCCGACCCAGGGGTTATGCAGGTTATGCAGCTCCCTGGGTCAGGCGATGTCCACACTAGTAGTCCAGGAACCTGGGGCTAAACCTGGCAGATATGCGTGAGTCCGACTAAGTTCGGTTCCTCAATGCCCCTGTCTGTCAGGCTGGCCTCTTCGGCGACGCAGTCGAGAACTTTGCCCAGCAGTACTCGATGGCCCAGAATCAGACAGAGGCGGTTTAAAGAAAACAAACAAACAAACAAACAAACAAAAAAAACACATCCTGATTCGCAGCGCCTCTTCCTACTTGTCGCCGAAGGCGCCCCCCCTGCGTCCGCCTCCGCCCCTGCGAAACCCAGGCAGCAGCCTCCATCTGGGAAGCAGGGTGCCGGACGTAAGGGAGGCACCCAACCCGCTCAGGGCTTTGCTAGTCTACAAGCAAGCATTAGGGCAAGCGGCCCTGAGACAGGCAGCCCAGGGAGAACGGGAGCTGCTCCGAGGGAGTGGGTGTCCGCACCTCTCCCCCACCCCCCGGAGGAGGACCGGGGGACCCCGACTGGTATCAATACTCTGCAATACTTTCAGAGCAGTTTCCTCTCTCCCTGGGCACCAAGAGGGCCAGGTTGGCAGTGTGCGATGCCCCTGGGCCTTGCCAATACTTTCCTCCCCTCCCCTCGCCAGGGGGCAGTAGTGTGCGGCTCGAGGACGCCTCGGGGCCTTCTCACCCACACTCTGCCCCATCCTGGAATACTCAGAAAAACACTCGGGGCCGCCTCCGGGCCTCCCGAGTCAGGTCTGTCTGTTCCACCTCGCTGCACCACCTTGGGTACGTCTGTGGTGCCGTTGGTCCCGCTTGTTCGGTCTCTGGGGGCTTGGCTACAGCTCCCCAGGCCGTCTCACTGGCTCATCCGTACCATCAGACTCAGCTACGCGATTCAGTTCGCCTACCGGCCTCCCAAGTACATGGGGCATCCGCTTCGCCTCTGTGCGAAGCAGCGATGCTCAGGTCTTGCGGTCAGAGATCGATGTCCTACTGGCGAAGGATGCGGTCGAGCCGGTTCCTCCAGCTGATATGAAGGCAGGGTTCTACAGCCCCTTCTTCATTGTACCCAAGAAAGGTGGTGGGTTACGGCCAATCTTGGACCTGCTTATCCTGAATCGGGCCCTGCACAAGCTCCCGTTCTGGATGCTAACGCAAAAGCGCATTTTCGAATGCACCCGTCCCCAAGATTGGTTCGCAGCGATCGACCTGAAGGATGCGTACTTTCATGTCTCTGTCCTTCCTCGACACAGACCGTTCCTACGCTTTGCGTTCGAGGGGAAGGCATATCAGTACAAAGTCCTGCCCTCCGGGCTGTCCCTGACACCCTGTTGCATTGGCATATCAATTGCCTTGAGTTGTTAGCAGTACACTTGGCACTGCGCCGCCTCAAGGTGCGACTACGTGGCAAGCATTTACTGGTCCGTACGGACAACACTGCGGCCATTGCGTACATCAACCGTCCGGGTGATCTACGCTCCCGTTGCATGTGCCTGCCACCTCCTCCTTTGGAGTCAGAACCATCTGAGGTCGCTTCGTGCCATTCACATCCCAGGTGCACTCCCCAGACAGCCAACGAGCTCTCACGGCAGCTGACACCTCCAGGAGAGTGGCGACTCCATCCCCAGGCGGTCCAGCTGATATGGGACCTCTTCGGAGCCACACAGGTAGACCTGTTTGCCTCTCTGGACTCGACCCATTGCCAGTGGTACTATTCCCTGACCGGGGGCACCCTCGGCATGGATGCACTGGCTTACAGCTGGCCCCGGGACCTGCGCAAGTATGCGTTTCCCCCAGTGAGCCTTCTTGCACAGACCCTGTGCAAGGTCAGTGAGGACGAGGAGCAGGTCTTGTTAGTTGCGCCCTACTGGCCCAACCGGAACTGGTTCCCAGAAATAACTCTCCTCGCGACAGCCCCTCCTTAGCCGATTCCCCTGAGGAGGGACCTTCTTTATCAGGGACGGGGCACTCTATTGCACCCGCGTCCAGACCACTGGAAACTGGAAAATGTCTGGTCCCTGGACAGGACGTAGAGGTTATAGGTGGGCTACCACAGGCAGTGGTAGACACCATCTCTTCTGTTGAATTGGAACCTCTTCGTTGGAACGTGCCTAGAATTCGGGCCGGCCAACTCTCACGTTGTCCTGAAACCCCGGCCTGGATACGTGCCCAAGGTTCCTACCACTCCCTTTCGGGACCAGGTGGTGAACCTGCAAGCGCTGCCTTCGGAGGAGGCAGACCCAGCCCTAGCTTTATGTCCCGTCCGCGCTCTTCACGCTTACATAGACCGGACTCAAAGCTTTAGGACCTCAGAGCAACTCTTCGTCTGTTACGGAGGCCAGCAGAAGTGAAAGTCTGTCTCCAAGCAGAGGTTAGCCCACTGGATAGTGGATGCTATCGTCTTGGTTACCTGTCCCAAGACGTGCCTTGCCCGTTCGGGTTGTGAGCATACTCAAAAAGGAGTGTGGCTTCCTCCTGGGTGCTGGCTCAAGGCGCCTTGCTGACATATATATGTAGAGCTGCGGGCTGGGCGACACCTAACACGTTCGCTAGATTCTATAGCCTCCGTGTAGGGCCGGTATCTTCCCGCTTTCTCGCCCACAGTGGCCAGTAGCGCTAAGTGCCCATTCTAGTGTCGGCTTGCAACGCCACTCCCGCCCTCTGGGCCGGATACGTGTGTCTATTGTCTCCAGTTGTGTTTCCCGGAAACGGCTAACCCTGTCAAGCTCCTCCGTCACCCCTTCGGTGCCAGATGTTGCGGCCGTCGGTGCCAGGCCTGCACCCATATGCTTGTGAAACGTGCGCGTAGGCTGGGCTCCATATGTAGCGGTTCCCTCATGGCAACCCCATATGTGTATTCTTCCACGGTACCAGCTACCCTACTTGGCCAGGCCTGTGTCTTTCCCTTGACAGAGCTTCGCTCTGTCTTCTCTGGGCGTGTTCTTTCCCCCCTGGAACCACCCCGGAACCACCCCAGAGACTGCCATATGTTGCATTACCCTGCTAGGTTAGTCCTTATGTGTATTCTGCCACCAATCCTTCCACTGAAGGACGTGACTCCGCAGCGTACCATCTCCCGAGATGGGCACGCTTCCCAGCGTTATCCAATGGTCACACTGGGTGGGTCTTGCAGAAACAGCAGTGACTGACCTCCCTGCTTGGAACCCTGACTTCCATACCATCTAAGACGGTCCAGTGCGCTCAAGCAGGATGCTGGAAGGGCCAGCCTCCTGGCGTTTTGGTAGGGATCCCAATTCGTCGGTCAGTTCCGATGTACGTCGAACGTGACCAACTGAAAGGGAACGTCTCGGTTACGTATGTAACCCTCGTTCCCTGAAGGAGGGAACGGAGACGTACGTCCCGTCGCCAGGTGCTGCGCTTCCGCTAGGGGGCCGAGTCACTGGTTCGGCTCCTCAGCAGAAAAAAGCAAAGATCAAGCATTCCACTTCCTTATTTATACCCGCGCTGCGGAGCGGTGCGTGGAATGCGTGAATCGCATGCCAATCTCCATTGGCTCGTTTTTAACACACTCGAAAGAGATTGGTCTCTGAAATCAGATCCCAATTCGTCGGTCAGTTCCGACGTACATCTCCGTTCCCTCCTTCAGGGAACGAGGATTACATACGTAACTGAGACGTTTATAGCTTCGATAATTCAATATAATAGGTGAGAATAGAGAGGTAGAATTGTTTGTTAACCTTGTTTGTGTAAAATTCAATCCTGACAACTTTCTGAATAAATTTAGCATGTTATTGAATATAGAAATGTTAATGTGTTTGGTCTTGGCTGACTAGATCTTCTGTGCTGCGGAGGATGATTATTGCTGCTGCTGCAGAGCAAGTATGGACTTGCTACTGCTAATAGAGAGTATGCGTGTGACGTCACGTCCGGAGTGACTGTGGTTATACCCACTGAGTGTCAAAAAGAAAAAAAAAAAAAAGTGGCGGCATTGGTTTTCAGCGTGAATGCCGCAAAAAACACACAAAACACATCTAAAACGGGAAAGAGCTTTGAGATATAGATTGACTGTATAAATAGATTTGACAAGAACAGACTGTTGAAAGCTACAGAAAAGAGACGCAAATAGATTGCTGCAATTCACAGAAACAATTGGACTCCAGGCAGCAAAACATTGATTTGCAGTTATCATTTTGTGTCAATATGTTGAATTTTGGGGTATTGACAACTCATCAATTAAATATTTACCATAGTCTATTCTGCACAATTGGATGTTTTTAAATGAACAATGACCGTTATGGCCATTCTAGTATAGAATTCCGGTACAGTTCTAGTGTTAAACCCCTCTTTACTTCCCTCTTTGCCTCTCAGCTCTGGGTTTGTTTGTTTTTTTGCTAAAAAAAAATACTGTACCCAGAACATTGTTTTTACTTAGAAAAGGCATTCAAATTAGTTGTATTGTAAAAGAAATCTGAACTATCACCACTCCTCTTTTAATCTACAAAGCACTTTGTAGGCTATTATAGTACTTCAGTATACAGTACCTTATGCAGCAGATACAGAGGCTAAATTTGGCTTGATAAATGTAAGCTTTCTCTTTTGATGGAGGCAGATTGCAGGCATTTAATAGCTATTGATTTTTAGCGAGCACAGCTCCATTTTAACATAATCTTCAAAAATGCAGCAATATAAATATACCCTGGAATTGAGGCCTAACTCCATCCAAAATGGATAAACTATTGATTTTCATGAATCTGGTCTGCCTCGTGACTCGTTATTCTGCCGTAATCATCTGAGGTTAATTAACTTTAATATGTTGTTTTGTGAAGAGCTTGAGCTATAAATGTTACATCTGAAGAGAGATTTATCTCAGTCCATGATTCATTATGCATCTCTGTGTACTGTGTCAGTATTGCTTAGCTACACGCTGACTACCCAAATAAATGTTATACACAGTGTACCCGAATTGGAGTTTGTTTTTATATATGTTTTTTGTACATTAGGGCTGATAAACTTGCCGCTGGTGAGTGCAAATGGTTAAAACAGCAATCTAGAATTGTTAAAACATCCCAAAAGCTGCCGTATGGAATCACAAAAGAAAGCTTTGAAGTTTAGAGAACATAAGGGTGATGACTGCACTGATCCCTGCTGCATCAAAAGCCACAGCATAGACAGTTTATTATGTGAAGCTCTCTGTGGCTGCGCATCCTCTCAGTTGGGGTAATTTTGAATGGTGGATTCAACAGATTGGGAAATGTAAGCAACAATGTCTGTTTACAAAATGCTGATTTTTGTTTTCACCAGGGTGCTGGTTTGCTCCAAGTGCAGGCATTTTAGCCTGTCACAGACTATATCGTCAATTAACAACAACTAAGGGTTGTGTGTGTGTGTGTGTGTGTGTGTGTGTGTGCGCGTGCGTATGTGCATGCATTGGCATACAAGACACATCCAGCAACCCCCACGGTGCACTGCTCACGGTATTATGAGCTATAATAAAATTCTAGCTAGATTTGGCTGTCTAGGAGTATCTGGGGGTTGCGAACAACTAGAAGTTCATCCACGTAGAACTGCAGACCCACCGTAAAATTTACTTTACAGCTCAAATAATACACTTTGTTTACAGAAGAACTGATGTAAGTGCTTTTATGGGGCACCGTTTAATACTGGCAACCCCTGACAAATATTACATTGGTGACAAATTACTGTGCTGATTTTCCTAGAAAGCCAACCATTGGTTAGTTTTAGCTATGTAGAAGTATAGTGGTAGATTTAGCTAGGTCCATTGCTTTCCTGTGATGTTTTACAACAGAGCATCATTTTAGATTCTTTCTGCAATAACAAAACCCACAGATTAAGTCAATGATGAGTAACTGGAAGCTAATTTGCCTAGACAAAGAAATTATGGTTAAATTAGACTAGAAGTGTTATATAGCTGTTGCTAGCTGCTTTAATGTAATGTGTTGCAAAAATATACTTACAGTGCAGTAAGATGTTAGTTTTGTATTCCGTGTTTTTATGCTTTTGTTTTATAAGTTGGACTAGTTTGTAGCTATGTTCCAGTTTCCTATTTCCCTCATTTATCCCTGATTATTTACACCTGTGTCTTGTTAGTCTTATTACCCTTGTGTATATTTTGTCCTTTTATGGTTGTTTTGTTGTGGATAACACGCTTCTGTTTCAATGTTCCCTGTGGCCTATACCATGAAGCAGGTTTAGATGGCTAGCCAGATATGTTTGAGTTTAGTTTGCGCTAGAGTTGTCAAAAGTACCTACTTCGGTACCAAGTTGGTACTGAAAATTAAAAAAAAATTGACAATACCAGCATTTCCCTTTAGCAATTGAGCACTGTTGAATGGATTCTTAAACCTTAAACACCTCTGATTGGCCAATGTGTTCACGCACACAACATATATCTCTGATTGGCCATTGTGTTCACACGCTCAACATAGATGTCTGTGATTGGCTACAGTGATCAACGCTCTTCACAGAGTGCTTCAATGACACTTGTTATTCACAGAGAGCTTACACAGATATACATGGGAAAGTTTGAAAGGGCATATGTTATGGGTCAGAGATCTCAAACTAAATTTGGACAAATCAGCTGTGAGCAAAGTGACACGTTTCTCAATAAAGTCATCCCCCCCCACACCCCTATTTTTTATTTTTAAATTAAATTCGAAGACAAAATCTTCTGACTTTTAGTGTTGTTTTAGTGTAATAACTTAAGAGTTATTTGTTGTACACCTGCTTGTTTATTTGCTATAATGAACAGGCTGACTGTCTGATTGTAATTGATTGTACTCTTTTTCTCCATTGTGAAGCGACCTTGGGTTCTTGAAAGGCGCTATAAAAAATAAACATATTATTATTATTATTATTATTATTAGTGATGATAAAAAAAGAATAACAATTTTGTATTATGTAATTATTATAAAAGTTCCTTTAAGACCAGTCATTTCATTTTTTAAAAACGCTTCTCGGCAAGTCCAGCTCCTATCTCTTTGAATAGGTAAACATCAAAATCTCCAAAACTGTTCACCAAGCTACAGTTCAATTTCATATTTGAGATCACCAATGAAATCTGACAACAACTGTCTTATAAATTGTGTTTCTAAATGCTCAAATCATGACAAAAAAACTACATTATTCAGCCTGGACAAAGCTCATGCGCATGTGCAGTCCTAAGCGCAGGTCTCAGAACACTACCAGTTTCTATAGCAACCCGAGCTTCTAACGGCACCTGCAGTGACGTGATGACTTTACTAATCAACGATTGATTATTTCATTTAGAAGGTGGGACTTATTTGCCATTTTGGGTGTTGTCCTTTCTCCCATTAATAAGTAGGCAAGGCAAGGCAAGGCAAGTTTATTTGTATAGCGCATTTCATACACAGTGGCAATTCAAAGTGTTTTACACAGAAATGAAGTTAAAATAGTCATAAGTGAATAAAATAAAAATATATATAGTATAACAGTTATAATAGGAATTTAAAGAAAATAAAAAATAAAGATGAAATCCCCTATCTGGGGTGGAAGAAAATGGGGAGTCAGGTTTACTTTAAAAATATTTGTCAGGTAACTGTGCATTTAGACAGTACCCTTCCAGACAAATCCACCGTCTTTCTATATATAAAGTCTTTGTTATTATACCCTAGCGTGTTGGAAATAAAATGCCTATTAGTGGTGCTTGCGTAGCAAGGCATCACTATTACTATCTAGCCCCAGAACGAGTTTTAGTGATGCCTTGCGCAGCAAGGCATCACCATCACTCTCAAACATACTTATTAGTGTTGCTTGCCACGCAAGGCATCAATATTGTTATTCTCCATACTTAAAATTATTATTGGGGCTTGCGTAGCAAGCCATAAATATTTTATATCTCACCCCAGAACGGTTCTTATTCTTCTTCTTCTTCTGGACACTTTTTCGGCGCGCTACTCCTCCCACAAATTTTGTCACAGACCCATGAATGAGGCGTCAAATCGACCGGCCTATACGGGAATGGTGTGCTATATCTTTTCTAAGAGATCGGGGGTGCGGTGTCCGCCCCAGGGGCGAAAAAGTAGCGAAAAAAATCCCATAGACTTAACATTGGGAAAAATGTAAAAAAAATGTAACAAGTCATAACTCTAAGCGAGGATTTCGTAGAAACTCGTGGGTCACCACATTTGAAGAGGCTGACAGGCCCTGTAAGATGACACATCGCAAAGGGGTGTGAGTTGTACCCCTGGGGTGCAGGAGCTGCCTAAATTTGCCCCATTGACTTACTATGGGGAGGGACGTCCCATAAAACTCATGTGTTTCTCTTACTATGGGAAATTGCATAGGGATTTTGTATTGACCATAGCTCTGGCACACAGTGTCTCAGAGACAAGGGGGTGGGCTCAATTTACTCAGACAGCCAATCACTATCTCAGGATGATTGTCAACCTATGAAGCCACGCCCTAGCAACCATTTAGAGCTCCCTAGCAACTGATCCCATAGACTTCCATTGAAAGAGATCAAAGGGATATCTTTGGATAGAAGTGTCATAGAAACACGAGGGTTGGTTTGTTTGACTCGGGGCATCAACAGCCAATCATAAATCACCGTCAACACTTCCTAGCCTCTCCCTAGCAACCATTATCAAGCAGCCTAGCAACCGTTTACCAAGACCTATATCTCTGCCTCAGAACATTATAGAGGCATGGGGGTTGGTTTATATCATTCATACTGACAAGCAGCCTTTGGAGTATCATCATTGGATGCTGCCAAGCCATGCCATAGCAACCAAACAGAGTACCCAAATTCGTGGAGCTTGTTTAGCAAGGCGTATATATACTATGTAACCCAGGAATGGCTTATTATTAGTGGTGCTTGCGTAGCAAGGCATCACTATTACTATCTAGAAACCAAACAGAGTACCCTAGCAACCGTATACCAAGACCTATATCTCTGCTTCGGAACATCGTAGAGACATGGGGGTTGGTTTATATCATTCATACAGACAAGCAGTATCATCATTGGATGCTGCCAAGCCCCCTAGCAACCAAACAGAGTACCCTAGCAACCGTATACCAAGACCTATATCTCTGCTTCAGAACATCATAGAGGCATGGGGGTTGGTTTATATCATTCATACAGACAAGCAGTATCATCATTGGATGCTGCCAAGCCCCTCCATAGCAACCAAACAGAGTACCATAGCAACCGTTTACAAGGACCTATATCTCTGCATCAGAACATCGTAGAGGCATGGGGGTTGGGTCTTTTGACTCAGACTGGCAAATAGTCTTTAAATGTCACCCCATAAATTGTATAGCCACTCCATAGCAACCATATAGAGTACCCTAGCAACCGTACAAACACATGAATAGGACATATCTCAGCTCCAGAACATCGTACAGACTTGGGGGTGGCCTCTTTTGTTTCGGGTGAGAATCCAGTACACACAACCTAGCATCCGAGAGGATTTTTTTGCCACGGCAAGCACCACTCACATTTTCTTCAGGAAATGTACATTCTAGTTTCTTATTACTGTCTTTAATTTCCAGAGGCTTCCTCAGCACTTGTAAACACAGTGATACCAACAGTAATGATGACGTCGGTTTTACCATATCAATTCAACCTCATCAATTCAGTCCTCATCTTTTAGAAGTGCATGTGAAGTGGATTTGCATCACAGAAAACTGCATCTTCTCGAAATGTCGACAACATGAACCAAACACCTCCAGGCCTCAGCTACAACTACACCATTTGAGAGGAGGTCAAATTAGAGTTTTCTGCTGGCAGCCAATGGAATTATGCAAATTTGTAACAGAAATTGAGACTGGAATTGCTAACAACTCATTTCGGCAGTTCAGAATATTGTGTATTTTTTTTTTTCTTTTAGGAGACATTTTATTTGTTGTGCACTTTGATCTTTAACATTTTACAGGCCTTTTAAATTCACTAAAAGCATTAAACACTGAAAACCAGTCAGTATCTGGTGTCTGGACCACCATTTGCCTCACACAGTGCAACACATCTTCTTTGCAAAGAGTTGTGGCCTGTGGAATGTTGGTTCACTCCTCTTCAATGGCTGTGCGAAGTTGCTGGATATTGGCAGGAACAGGAACACGCTGTCGTATACGCTGATCCAGAGCATCCCAAACATGCTCAATGGGTGACATGTCTGGTGAGTATGCTGGCCATGCAAGAACTGGGATGTCAGCTTCCAGGAATCGTGTACAGATCCTTGCAACATGGGGCTGTGCATTATCATGCCACAACATGAGGTGATGAATGGATGAATGGATGAATGTCATGGATGAATGGCACAACAATGGGCCTCAGGATCTCGTCACAGTATCTCTGTGCATTCAAAATGGCATCAATAAAATGCACCTGTGTTCGTTGTCCATAACATACGCCTGCCCATACCATAACCTCTCCAAAGTGCCAGGCGGCATCGAATGTGAGCATTTGCCCACTCAAGTCGGTTACAACGACGAACTGCAGTCAGGTCGAGACCCCGATGAGGACAGCGTCATGCAGATGAGCTTCCCTAAGACGGTTTCTGACAGTTTGTGCAGAAATAATTTTATGCAAACCGATTGTTGCAGCAGCTGTCCGGGTGGCTGGTCTCAGACGATCTTGGAGGTGAAGATGCTGAAGATCCTGGGCTGGTGTGGTTACACGTGGTCTGCGGTTGTGAGTCCGGTTGGATGTACTGACAAATTCTCTGAAACTCCTTTGGAGAGAAATGAACATTCAATTCACGGGCAACAGTTCTGGTGGACATTCCTGCAGTCAGCATGCCAATTGCACACTCCCTCAAAACTTGCGACATCTGTGGCATTGTGCTGTGTGATAAAATTTTTGGCCCCGTCCACACGAAGCCAGAGCTTTCCCTATCCAATCTTTTTTTCCCCCTCGTTTCAAGAAATATCTGCGTACACACGAGAGCACTGAAACCGACTCAAAACGATGTATACATGCCAGGTCAGTATGTGGCACTGTAATTCTGGCTAGAAGTGGTACAGCAATGGTAGGAAGTGAGGCAAAATCTCACACTAAAATAATATGATATAAATTTGCTACTTACCAGATGTGTTTTATTAACGCCTACACCTACCCAACCCTAAACCTACCCTTATAATAATGCAAATACTGTAATTAAAGGACGCAATATTGATGTGCGCATACCCAGTGCCCGTAGTTGTATCCCTTCTTTACCCATGCGGGACGTGGTGTGGTGACATCACCGTTTCACAAAATATACGGATTGGCTGTATACACGAAAATGCAAGGGTGTCGTTTTCAGATTTATCCACTCTGGGACCCGGTTAAAAAAAAATATCGGTTTCATGCGGATCCTTGTGGACGAAACGCTGATATGGTACAACATTTTTACGTATACAGCTAAACGCGTCTCCGTGTAGACGGGGCCTTAGAGTGGCATTTTATTGTGGCCAGCCTAAGGTACACCTGTGCAATGATCATGCTGTCTAATCAGCATATTGATATGCCAAACCTGTGAGGTGTGGATGGATTATCTCGGCAAAGGAGAAGTGCTCACTAACACATATTTAGACAGATTTGTGAACAATATTTGAGAGAAATAGGCCTTTTGTGTACATAGAAAAAGTCTTAGATCTTTGAGTTCATCTCATGAAAAATGGGGGCAAAAACAAAAGTGTTGCATTTATAATTTTGTTCAGTGTATTTTAGGAAGGTGAGATTGTATCTTAACATGTTTTTCTTCTCATAAAGAGACTAAACTCCTCACAGCAGGTAAGAGTGTGTGGGCATGTTTGAGCAAAATGTACATTTCGCAAATGTCAGATGTATTAAAGTTTTATTTCTTGGCTGTGGTGTTTGGTCTCTTAAAATAGTCAGTTAGGACATGAATTCTAGCAAGGCTTAATTAAGAGAAGACTGCTGTCATCAGCTTGTGCGAGTAATTATCATGGTGCATGAATTTGGAGGGGGGAGTTTTTCCCTAATTACCAACACATTGCTTTCTTTTATGATAATGCTATAATTTGATATTGGAATCCCTCTGCAGGGTGGAAATACACATAATGATGTTCCAGATTGTTACCTTTTTCCAAACACCTTGCAAATGGGAACTTAAACACAACATCATAAAATGAAAAATCTTTGGGAAGAAAAGACTGGTAGTATGCATGCCCGACCCTCCTCCTTCCTTTTCATCTACTTCCTTTTGTACTTCTTGTGCATTTTCTTTTTATCTTCTTATAATTATTCCAGGTCCGGGTCAAGAGAATTTGAAGGGGCCATGACCCTGAAAGTCTTGCGCTGGTCCAAGTAATTACCACTGGACATTTATCACACTACCCTCATCTTGTCCTGTAATTTCTTTCTCCTCAGCATGTGGACGTTTTTATATAAACTCATGTTCAAAATACTGAACCTTACCATCTGAATTTCCTGAAGTCATTACCGTGCTTTCATTTAACACATTGACGCACACGCTAGGCTAATTTTCCAACTTGCTTGTCTGCTAATACTCCTTGATGGGATAACACTCACAATGTTATTCTAGAGACTGGTGGAGCAATAATGAAAACGCTCACAGGAATGTAGAGAGGACATTAAAGGAATAGCTTACGAAAAAATGAAAGTCTGTCATTACTCGCTCTCATGTCATTCTGTATTATTATTATTTATTTATTTATTTTTGCTGCATGAGTTTGTTATATGATTTTCAAAATGTCAGTGACTTAAAAGGGATACTTCACCTGAAAATGAAAATTGTCATTTTTTACTCACCCTTCCACCATTCCAAATTAATGTACATTTCTTTATTCAGTGGAACACAAATAAGATATTTTTAATCAGTTGACGGTAGCCATTGACTTCCATAGTAGGAAAAAAATACTATGGAATTCAACGTTTAAAAAACGTTTTGTGTTCAACAGAAGAAAGGAACTCATGCAGGTTTGGAACAACTTGAGGGTGAGTGAGTAAATGACAGAATTGTAATTTTTGGGTGAACTATTTACAGTTTACCCAAAAATTTACATTTGGTCATTATTATGCTATTTCAAACTCATGAGCTGTGGTATTTGTGCCATAAAATGGCAGTTTAATTCCAAAAATCATCATAAAAGTAGTCCTTGTGATCCCCACGCTATATATTCCAAGTCTTCTGAAGCCATATGATAGCTTTGTGCAATGAACAGAGCATTATATCTTCATCTCTGCTGTGTCTCGTCAATAAAACATAGTGCCTATGGCACAGCTTTGATGCCTTGATGTTTGATTATGAGAACTAAGGACATTTGATGCTTTTCACCTTCAGCCTGTGCCATATGTATTTAAATTCTGGTTTGTTGCTCACACAAAGCTATCATATGGCTTCAGAAGACATACAATGTAGTACACAAGTTGTATGGACTACTCTTATGGCATTTATTTTTGGGACTTGAAAGCCTGTTGTCACTATTTAATGAGTTTTGTAAGAAAAAATATCCATATTGAAAACTTTATAAAGTAAAATATCTAGCTTCCGCCAGACCGCCTTCCTTATTCCACTTATGAAAAAAGCGCAATTGGCACGCCGGATCACTAGAACGTTGAGTAAGTATTTTGAATTGGAGAGGTGTTACACTTTCTTCATGAGTTGAATACAGAAAGCTTGGAAGCGTCAGGATATTTATTAATATATCTCCAATTGTGTTCATTAGAAAGAAGAAAGTCATACACCTAGGATGGCTTGAGGGTCAGTAAATCATGGGGTAATTTTCATTTTAAAGTGAACTACTCCTTTAACTAGTTTCTTATTAGCATGCATATTACTAGGATATTGGCTGTTTATTAGTACTTATAAAGCACATATTAATGCATTATTCTGCATGACCTTAATCCTAACCAATACCTAAACTTAAACTCTCTTACTGACTAGTAATAAGCAGTAAATTAGGAGTTTATTGAGGCAAAAGTCGTAGTTAATAGTGAATATGTGTTCTCCGTACTAAAATGTTACTGAAAAGATTATGTGGAGATTTTGGGAAAAAAAAAGTGTGGTTGTTTCACAAAGAAAAACAAACCAAAAATTGTTAATAGATACCTTAGTTATCATCTGTATTTACTGTGAAATGAAATTGGAGGACTTCAATAGAATAGTGTTAATAGAAGGCCTACAGTAATATTGTCATCTTGTTGCTAGAACAGTTGTTTTGTACTGTAATGGATTACAAGAATCATAAAAGGAACAATTTGTGACGGTTTCTTCCCAAATCAATATTTCATATCCTTGTCATAATTTATGTGGTGAAAAGCCGTGAAGTAAGTGAAACAACTGTACAGTTTCACTTAAATGTCCATCTTGTTTGAAATTGTTTGTTTGTCTAGTTTTTTTTTTTTTTTTTTTTTTTCGTGGAAGCTTTTCAATCAATGAGCTAATAAAATATTTAATCTCAAATCTCAAATGTTATTATTTACTTATGTGGGAAGTAACTATGTAATAATGGGGATAGTGCACATTTATCTGGATGATATCACAAAAATAAACCTCTATTTTGCGATAGCATCCAGACGGATTTCTACATTTTCCCTTAATTTAATTTTTGGGTGAACTATCCCTTTAAATTTTAGTCTGTCTTAAATTCGAGCCTACTTTTGGGGGACTTTTAACGCTATTTGGACCTTGACAGCCCGTGTTCACATCCACTTTTGTTGGAACATGTGCAACCTTTTACTGCAAATGCCAAAGCTGGTGACCTGGTTGCTGTTTTAGACCCCCGACAGTGCTTTGCACTCATTTACACCACTTTTAACACTTGCTTGTGTTAAAAGACAAAAAAGACTGCTGCTCCTTTGCTGCCAGAAGTACAAGAGCTGTAGGAGTTCTCCTTGGTTACTTCGTGTTCAGTACTTGAGAAGCGCCATTATTGCAGCCACTCTGTTGAATGATTCCTGGATGTGAAAATTGGCCATAATCATAAAGATAATGAATGATTATAACGCAACTGCTCGATTGCTCAACTGGCGTCCTGTCCTTTATTAAATGCTGCGGAGCCAACTCATATGTCACACTCAATCGGACAGCTGTTTCACCTCTTCGGCAATGTACCATTCGCCAATACGGCTTCAGGAACGTCACGTCATTAATCACTTGCGCTCAAGCAGCGCAGCTCATTAAATGCTTCAAAACCGAACACTGACACCCGCCTGCCCATCAGCATCCCGACAGCCTGTCTGTCCACGCATACACTTGCAATCTCACGTAGGCAGCACATACCCAGCATGTCCGTGTTTATTATGTCTGGCTTGGATGTCTCTTTGGGAAACCCACATCAATCATCATCACCATTTCTTCTTCATCTAAACACATAGCTTGACTTGCCCACTGGAAACTCTCTGCAAGCAATGTTGAACCTGGATAAGATATTTTTGTTCGAAAATATTTCATCACACCGTATGACCTAATGAACACATATTTCCATCCAATTCACTGTAGCTGCTGGTCTCACCTGCCAACATCACAACATCGACTCCGAACTTTAGTGATGGTACTGTGCTTTTCAAAGGTCTTTCAAAGTCTTAACACCACCTACACACCAGATGCCAGGCCGAAGACTGTAATGACAACAAACACACAGTCCAATGCATATGACTGAAATTATGCTCTGAATATAATGGGGGAAATGACCATGTTTACATGCACATAGTTTTCAGTTTGAGGAATATTCATACACATAGTAATCAGCATATTTCAAATAAATTATGTTATGCATGTTATTTCTTCTCTCTCTCTCTCTCTTGCATTTTTGTTAGTTTGCATTTTTAATAATGAAGATGCTTTCACTCAAATTCACAATATGCTGCTTAAGACCAGCATTCCATCTTTCAGTGCTTGTTGACACATAAAGGTTGTTGCTTTGGCTTCTTTTGGAACTATTTTCATTCCCATTATACAGGCATATGCCAGCTGTCTTATTTAGATTTCTAGTGCATTTGCATTGCATTGCATTTGGAATACATTTTTATCCAATGCGCATGCACAGTAAATTTGCTGGCATGTGTGTTCCCTGGCAATCAAAACCCATGACCTTGGTGTTGCTGGCACTATAATGTACAGCAAAAACACAAGAATCAAGCATGCTTTTATACATGGTAATTAAATGTTATTTATAACTTTTAAAGGTATAGTACTTCACATAAAGTGCTTTACAAAAGGTAAAAAGAGATGAAGAGCTTTACAATGTATATCCGGCAGACATAATGAAACAAACAAAATAAAAAAATACTACATAAACCAAATGATTTAAAACACACAAAAAGACTTCTCAAACATTCTTTCAATGAGACTTAAAAACATACACTGATTCCGCAGATCTAAAATCAATTGGCAGGCTATTCCATAATATTGAAGCCTTCACTGCAAAAGTTCTGTCATCTTTTTAAAAAAAATATCTGGATCTGAACAGCCAACCATCCATGACTAGAAGATTTGAACTGTTTCATAAGGTTTGAAAAGGTCCACTAAATACTTAGGAGCCAAACCATCTAGTGCTTTATATGTCAATAATAATATCTTAAAAAAAGAGGAAAACTGCATACAATTGTTGTTTTCCCTTAAGTATTGGGAAACCAAGAAGGACAAAACAAGGACAGTGTGTTTGAACAGTGTTGTACACACACATATTCATAGCCGTTATTTGTCACCAACAGCTGTGAATTTAGTGAGACAATAAATGCATCTCTACCAGCTTTTTGAGGGAGAACAAAAGAGACGTGAACTCTTTCTTTCCTGCTCAAAGACATGCAAACATATTTTTGAGTCCTTTGTTGATTTATAGTACACGATTATTAAGAAGGATAGAAATATATGCATGCAAAAAGTTTGCTATCTGTTCTGTACTGTATTATAGTTACTAAGACTACTATGGCTTCATGTGCACTGCAATTTGATTTTTTTTTTCTTAAAATGAATTGTTATAATGAAGCTAAAACTGGAGTAATATAATTAAACATTCTAGTTAGTGTCAATAATCTAGTACAACTTACACTAATTGTTTCTGCTTTGTTTCAATGAACAAATATGATTTTTTTTTTTTTTTCATGTAATTTTAGATTTAGTTAACGATAACACCACTTCTGGTCTATTGAGGATTGTATCTTTCAAATGAGCACAATTGCAGTTTTTAGAGTTTTCCATAATTTTGATTAACTGCTCGTAGTGGTCTTGCAAAAAGTAAGATGAAATCATATACTCACAGAAATATTTTTTTTTTCCCCACATATAGATAGGCATATAAATCCAGGACTGGATTATCCACATGGGCATTTGGGCACATGTCCAGAGAAACCACGTGCAGAGATGGCACCATTCAGGGCCATACATATGCAATTACCACATACAAAAGCCTCTTTTAAATGGGTGTGTCCAACCTATTTGTACTAGTGGCTATTTGCATAATGTTTCTTAGTAAATCACTTGGAATACGACCACAAAGTGCAGACATAATTTGTTAGATTGCACAAGCAAATTAGTACCCTTTTTGGTGATTTTCGTAAATCAAGACCATTGTCAGCAAATGCAGACTTCAAACACAGGGTTCAGACTTTTTCAAAACCAAAGCTCACACACACCACTGCTAAAAAAAAAAACACTATTCAAAAATGATTTGTGATGTTTTCTCTCTTTATCTGTCTCCCTAAAGAGGAAAACTGCATAAAATTGTTGTTTTCCCTTAAGAATTGGGAAACAGAGAAGGACAAAGCAAGGACAGTGTGTTTGAACTGTGCTGTACACACACATATGCATAGCCATTATTTGTCATCAACAGCTGTGAATGTATCATAGTGAGACAATAAATGTATCTCTACCAGCTTTCTGAGGGAGAACAAATGCCACATGCACTCTATTTTTTCCGGCTCAAAGTTATGCAAACTTATTTTTGATTCCTCTCCTGATTTATAGTACGCAGCAATTATTATGAAGGATGGAAAACATTATTCATACAAACTGTCTGTTCTGTACTGTATTACAGTTACTAAGACTAAGACTTCATGTGTGCACTGCAATTAGAAATTAACTCTAGCTGACTGTTCTGTTACCAATTTGTAACCGGACCTAGCTGTGTGTCTTTTTCTTTCTGTGTGTGTGAATAAAAAAAAAAAGTGTATCAGCCTCTCTCTCTGTGTGTGTGTGTGTGTGTGTGTGTGTGTGTGTGTGTGTGTGTGTGTGTGTGTGTGTGTGTGTGTGTGTGTGTGTGTGTTTCCAAGCTTGTTAATAAGCTTTAACGGGGCCTGCATAAACCCTTCATTAAAAATCTCCACTAATCCGCATTTTGCTTTCTCCCTGAATCATCCCTCATTACTTTTCCTCTCCACACTTCCACACTTCTCCCCCTCTCTCTCACTCTCCCGCATGTGTTCTGTTTATTTCAGTATTATGGATTTCCTCTGTATTGTCGGTATGGAAATGCTGCGTGTGCCGTTATGCATTATTTGTGCTTCTGCAATTCAAAAGTCCTTTTAATTGACAAGCTCCTCCTCGTTTGCATATCTCCACCAAGAGTCGTGACCAGGAAGAAAATAAAGCTTGTGCGGTTAATGTGTGAGCTTTCTGTTAATATGGAAAATTTTCTGTGACTTATCCACACGTTTCTACATTTGTATCATTAATTTTCCTTCAGAGGGAAAAGTGTGGTGCTGCTTAGCATTTTCATATATATATATTCCTCCAGTCCATTATTAATGCTAAAATTATGCTAATAGACAGCATATTTGGCTCAATTGTAGTTTTTATTATTTCTGTTACTTGTACAGCTGCCCATGGGCATTCTATAATGATGTAAACTATTAAGAACACTCTCTGACAACACAGAACAATGACCAGATGCACCTTCCACAAAAAAAAAAAACTGTCATTGACCTCACTTCCTGTGGCCGAACAGCCCTGACCCGTCGAGGCATGGACTCCACTAGACCCCTGAAGGTGTGCTGGGGTATCTGGCACCAAGATGTTAGCAGCAGATCCTTTAAGTCCTGTAAGTTGCGAGGTGGGGCCTCCATGGATCGGACTTGTTTGTTCAGCACATCCCACAGATGCTCGATTGGATTGAGATCTGGAGAATTCGGAGGCCAAGTCTACACCTCAAACTCGTTGTTGTGCTCCTCAAACCATTTCTTAACCATTTTTGCTTTGTGGCAGGGTGCCACAATCCTGCTGAAAGAGGCCACAGCCACCAGGGAATGCCTTTTTGGATGTACATGGTCTGCAACAATGCTTAGGTAGGTGGTACGTGTCAAAGTAACATCCACATGGATGGCAGGACCCAAGGTTTCCCAGCAAAACATTGCCCAAAGCATCACACTGCTTCCACCAGCTTGCCTTCTTCCCATAGTGCATCCTGGTGCCATATGTTCCCCAGGTGAGCGACGCGCACGCACCTGGCCATCCAAGTGATGTAAAAGAAAATGTGATCCATCAGACCAGGCCACCTTCTTCCATTGCTCAGTGGTCCAGTTCTGATGCTCACGTGCCCACTGTTGGCGCTTTCGGCGGTGGACGGGTTCAGCATGTGCACCTTGACTGGTATGGAAAATGCTGTGTGTGCCGTTATGCATTATTTGTGCTTTTGCAATTCAAAAGTCCTTTTAATTGACAAGTTCCTCCTCGTTTGCATATCTCCACTAAGACTCATGACCAGGAAGAAAATAAAGCTTTTGCGGTTAATGTGTGAGCTTTCTGTTAATATGGAACATTTTCTGTGACTTATCCACAAAACAAAAATGGATTTTAGAGAAAGTGGTCTACGCACAGTTCTACTCGTATTTAAATACTTTTGATATTTTATACACATTCCAGTTGGGTTTAGGACCTGTTACAGCACAGAATCAGCTTTGCTTAAGGTCACTAATGATATATTATTATCGTTGGACTCAGGATCACATGTTGTTCTAGTTTTACTAGATCTGAGCGCTGCCTTGGATACGATTGACCATGAGATTCTTCTCAACCGTCTGGAATGTTGGGTTGGTCTCCAGGGTACAGCCCTCCAGTGGTTTGCATCATATTTAAAGGAACACGCCGACTTTTTGGGACTTTGGGATCTTATTCCCCATATCCCCCAGAGTTAGATAAGTCCATACATACCATTTTCATCTCCGTGCGTGCCATAACTCTGTCTGACGCTCCCACCACTAGCCTAGCTTAGCACAAAGACTGGAAGTAAATGGCTCCAGCTAGCCTACTGCTCAATAAGTGACAAAATAACGGCAACATTTTCCTATTTACATGTTGTGATGTGTATAGTTACATTGTGTACTAAGACAGACGGAAAATTAAAAGTTGTGATTTTCTAGACCGATATGACTAGGAACTATACTATCATTCCTGCGTAATGATCAAGGAATTTTACTGACGTACCATGAGTGCAGCGGCGCAATGATATTATGCAGCACCTGAAAATAGGCTAACTTCCGTCAACATAACCAACGTGTAACAGACTTCATTGTGATTTATCTTATAATTAGTTTTTTTTTGTGTACATTTTTGAGATTTCTGTGTGTTTAAATTAGCCTGGATACCAGCCAAACTTAGCCCCGCCCACAATATTTTGTTGTCTGCAGTTCGGTCTGGAATCGATCCGTTGGGCAGAAGCTATGCCCGAACAGAAGCTGTTCGGACCAATCAAATTGTCAGGGCGGGCTTTAGACGATGATGGACAGATGATAAACAGTAACGTAAGAATCCACGTCACCAAAGAGCGCTTGGATTGAATTTGTTCTAATCCTAAACGGAGAACTTGTTCGTATATGCATTCACCTTTACTATTTCTCTCAGAAATGATGATCGTGTTGGTAAGTAAGTACTCTGTGTATCCTTAAATTCTTTTTTACAACACTGGCAAACATCGTTTACACTTATTTCTTCCAGCGCTCGTGCACAGGGTTGCCAAGTTTTCACAACAAAACCCGCCCAATTGCTGCTCAAAACTAGCCCAAACGAAGCCCAATAGCTTTCCGGAAAAAAAGGCGTTTGGGGGGTAAAATATGTGTTTTTTTGTCTGGGTTGCCTGGGTTCCTGGGTCTAAATATTACATAATTGGGGTCGCATCAACCCGCGGACATGGAAAAACAGCCCATGGCAAAACCACGGACTTGGCAACACTGTGTGCAGTTGAGTTCTGTTGACATTTGACAACTAACGTTATGCGTCGCTCCGTTGCTCTGACTGGTTGTAGGTTTATCCAATTTAGGTCTTTCCTGGTTCGGTTGAGACACGCCCCATAATCACAGCCCAACGGAGCAGTATCAGACTCATATTCTGACTAGAATTGAGTATGACAATGTCTGGCTATGTTTAAATAGGTTTAAGGTCTGCATTATCTGTCTTAATAAGTAGGGACATTTATTTTGATGGATGTGGTAGTCTACGGAAAGATAGTGAGAGCTCGCGGTTCATCGGAGTGGTTAGGCAGATTTAAAGTTTGCAGTTTGTTAAGCACCCCCCGAAAAGGCATAAGGTGTGTATGTTCTTGTTTACTGTCATCTGTAATGAGTATTTTTGTGTATTTCGCTGTATGTTAATGAGACTGCTATGAAGAGTGATAGTTAGTGTACGAGGTGTTAATGCGCATTTCTTTGCTTTATTTGTTCAGCTCTTGCAGTGATTTTTTGGAGATCAAACGGTTTCAATAAACTCCATGAAACATCAGTAAAGTCTGGCCATCATTCGGACAGGGTCCGCTACACAACAAATCTGCTTGCACAGAGAGTGCTGGGGACTATTATAAGGTGCTGCATAATATCATTACGCCGCTGCACTCATGGTATGGCTCAAAGTTCTTTAATCATTACACAGGAATGAGAGTATAGTTCCTAGCCATATCAGTCTAGAAAATCGCAACTTTTCATTTTCCGTCGGTCTTAGTACACAATGTAACTATACACATCACAACATGTAAATAGGAAAATGTTGGCGTTATTTTGTCACTTATTGAGCAGTAGGCTAGCTGGAGCCATTTACCTCCAGTCTTTGTGCTAAGCTAGGCTAGCAGTGAGTGTGTCAGACAGAATTATGGCACGCACGGAGATGAGAATGGTATGTATGGACTTATCTAACTCTGGGGGATACAGTGAATAAGCTAAAGTACCAAAAAGTTTGCGGTGTTCCTCAGGGGTCGATCTTGGCACTGTTGCAGTTCTCTCTGTATACGCTTCCTCTAAGCTCTATTCTTCGGAAGTATAGTATTGCGTACCACTGCTATGCCGATGATCTTCAGTTTTATTTTCCAGTGAGCTTAGATAAAACATGCTCTCTGTACAAAGTACAGGAATGTTACAGTGACATAAAGCTTTGGCTTTCTAATAACTTTCTCCAATTAAATGAAAACAAAACTGAGATTTTGATTGTAGGTTCTGCCACATTACATGCCTTTGCTGGTCACGTTAGGAGTTTAGGGGTAATTAGGGACTCATCTCTAAACTTCAACAAACAGATTGGGGCTGTGGTTAAAGGTAGCTTTTTTAACCTGAGATCTATTGCTAAAGTAAAGCATTTTCTATCTAGAAAGGATTTGGAAATTGTGGTTCAGTCCTTTATCTCATCAAGGTTAGACTACTGTAATTCGTTATATATTGGACTCCCCCAGACTGCCTTAGCCTGCATGCAGTTAGTGCAAAATGCAGCAGCAAGGTTTCTAACAGGAGCGAGAAAGAGAGACCATATTACCCCTGTACTGCAATCCTTACATTGGGTTCCTGTTAAATTCCAGATAGATTTTAAAATTCACCAGTTTGTCTACAATTTCAGGCCTTGCTCCTCACTACATTAGCAATCGTCTCATTCACTACTCTCCTTCTAGAGTTCTTAGGTCCTCAGACCAACGGTTTTTAAAGGTCCCTCGCTGTAATTTTAAAATGAGAGGAGATTGTGCCTTTTCCGTGGTAGGTCCGAAACTCTTGAATAGTCTCCCACTCCATGTGAGGTCAGCTCCTTCAATTGCAGTTTTTAAGTCTTATTTAAAAACGTATTTATTTTCTTTAGCATTTGAATAAGTAGCGTTTCCTTGGGTGTATGCAACATTAAATGTTGATTTTAATGTTTTAATTTCTGTAAAGCACTTTGGGGCAACGGCTGTTGTTTAAAAATGTGCTATATAAATAAAATTGCTTGCTTTCTTGCTTGCTTGACTGGTTTGCTGCTATGCAGCCCCATAAGCAACAAACTGCGATGCACTGTGTATTCTGACACTTTTTTTTATCAGAACCAGCATTAACTTCTTGAGCAATTTGAGCTACAGTAGTTTGTTTGTTTGATTGGACCACATGGGCCAGCCTTTGCTCCCCACATGCATCAATGACCTTTGGCTGCCCATGACCCTGTTGCCGGTTCACCACTGTTCCTTCCTTCAACCAATTTTGATAGACACTGACCACTGCAGACCGGGTACACCCCACAAGAGCTGCAGTTTTGGAGATGCTCTGATCCAGTCATCTAGCAATCACAATTTGGCCCTTGTCAAACTCGCTCAAATCCTTACGCTTGCCCATTTGTCTTGCTTCTAACACAATGTTAACAAAATGTTATGCCTGATCGGTGTATGCTGCAATTGCATCACATAGACAATATAAATAAATAAACAAAAATAAGATCTTTATTTTACTTAATTAAGATATTTATTTTACTTAAAGGGGTCATGAATTGAGAAATCAAAGTTTCCTTGACATATAAGAGATCATTGTACTATTAAAATATTTTCAGAACGCTAAACTTCCTTGTTAGTCCAAAAACATTTTTTATTGAAACCAAGCTCGGAAAACAACTCGTTTCGGATGTTGGCACATTATTACGCCATAGTGTGATGAAAGACCACCTCTGCAGAAGAAAATCAACTTCTCCAAGGCATCTTTACACAGTAAACCGGCACACCGGGCTCAAACTCTATTACATTGGTGCCGAAACCCGGGAGGAAGGAGAGACATGCTGTCGGAGAGCCCTCGCTGCTGAGGGGGATTGCGGTGCTGAGGATGTTGGGCAGCACGAATAAGTCGAGATTGCCAGTGGCTGCCCGAGGCGGTGGTGCTCGAGCGAGTGAAGATCCGGTGGGACGGAGAGCTCGCTGCCGTGCCCCTGGGTCAAGGTGGGGTGGCTGCCATTCTAGAGGGAGCGGAGGAGTCGCCGGCACTCGCCGTGGGCCAGAGCCTGCTGCTGTCCGCCATGTTGGTGAGGAGCAGGGAGCGCAGGGCTCACTGCTGGCCGCTCTCAAAAGGGGGAGCCACCGCCAGACGCCAGGGGGCGGAGGAGGATCGAGCCATCCACCGTGCATCCAGTACCATTGCAAGAGCCTTCCGGCTAGCTAAAGGCCAAGCGGCAGTGTGTCCGAGAACCAGACCAGATTTTTTTTTCTCCACTCTCTCGTCCTGTCGCTGTCTGTGTCTCCGTCTCCCGTTTCTCTCGTCTCGTCTGTCCATGTCTCGTCTGTCTCGTCTGAGACGCGGATATTGCCAACCGAATATTGGATATTGCAAGGCACACCGGTCTCGAGTCCTCTCATGAGGGAGCACGGAGGCATATAAGGACGTGCGACAATAGTGAAGGACGAGAGAGGACAAGGCCTGGACTTTACGTTGTGTTTTGTTTATGTTTTGTTATGTGTGTGTGCGTGGCAGTCGTTCATGAGAGGCTGCCACTTTTACTTTCAGTTTGTGTTTATTATTTGATTAAAAAGTTGTTGAATGTTTGCCGGTTCCCGACTCTTTCTGACAGGTTCCCTGAACATACAAACTCTATTACATTTGTATTACTTAATTGGCCAACGGAGCAAAAAACCCTTGAGACTTCACACGCTGTGGTATTGCAAGATGGTGGCACACTTGCTCCAAAAGCAAAACATCCTATAACCTAAAACAAAACATCCTTTTTTCTTTAAAATGGTTACATTAATCGTGCTTGATATATATATATATATATATACTGTATATACTGTATATATATATATATATTTTTTTTTTTTTAAATTAAAGTGGAAATCAATTTACTAAGCAATGTAAACTTGACTGACTGCTTGATTTCCACTTTAACTCGACTGTGTAAAGATGCCTCTACATCATTCCCAACTTGAATAGTTGTGATTTGCTATTCTTTCCTTTTCTTCTACATTTTTGCATTTGTATATCGGATATGGAAGAAAGCGTAGAAAACACTGCTATTGCTATTTTTTATTTATTTAAGCCATTCTCTGTAATCCTGAATAAAAGCTGTACTGGTGACAATTAGAACTGTGGTATCTCCAAGTACTTAAACTTGATTTGCCACAACCTAGACTTATAAAGCATATGTAAATGATATATATGATATATAAACACATAATATGTAACAAGATATTTTTCAACATCGGAATTCCACACATGTAAGGGACAATTGTTATCCAATCAGTGGGTGTTTACTTCCAGGTCTTGAATGCGACACACCCATCAAAATGAAGTGTTTGAAAGAGAGGGTCAAAAACAGGATAGAAAATAGCTTATTACTTCTTCTCTTTTATTTTTTTTTTGATGTACAAATCTTGATAACAGTATAAGTGGACCTCAAAGAACATTATAAAAAAATCTAGTTCATGGCCCCTTTAAAGGAGGAGTGAAATATGGAGATGAAGCAGGAATGTCACATTGAACATTACCAAACAGTAGAAGCCCCAAGCCAGTGAAAGATTTGAATGGCCCAAGAAACCGCAAGAAATTAAATAAATAACGCAATAATAATAAGGATTATTTCATCTGAGAAAGCTTGAAATCTTTGATGAATGGGTAATGTATTATCTTGAAATTAATTGCCAAATGGTGTGTTCTAGTTAAAGACATCCCTATTCATTAGTTGTCCTGGGGAAACAAGCGTGCACACAGAAAGAAAGAACCAGAGAGCAAGAGTGCACCCCGTCACACACTGCAATACCCTGATGATATATTTCCTCATAAACAGACAATATATTATTTTCAGTAAAAGAATATTTCCACATTAATGCATTGACACTGACTTTTGGAATATTAATAAGTGCTGCTGCCCTGATGGATTGAATCATGATTGGCTTGCACACAGTAAAATCGATGATAAATGGGCACTTAAAGTGACATAAAATTAATAATAAAAAAGCAGACATTGTCACACACCAGAATTCAAAGTGTCCAAATGGTAGTCCACATGTGTGTAAGAATTGTAGAGACAGAAAATAGACAGAAAAAGAGAGGATGAATGTGATATACTATAGCAGTATATTATAGTAGTATGGGTGGTTATGCAGTGAAATATAAATGTACATAGTCTATTCTAGGGAGCTCTTTAGTTACCAGGTTGGTTCATATTTCTACTTTCTTCAGTAATTGGCATTTAGCATGATAAATGTAGTCACCTGACCCATACTGAATTATGCAGTAATCCTACAGGGATGCCAAAACATTCTCTCTTTCTGCTTCAAACAGCTTTCATTGTGGGACATTTGGTGTGAAACCAGCTTGGGGTCGGCAAGTCTTATGCTCACTTCTGCTGCATTTATTTGATCAAAAACACAGTAATAATATATGAAACACTTTAAAATAACATTTTTCTTTATACCTGTAATGGCAAATCTGAATTTTCAGCATCCTAACTCCAGTCTTCAATGTCACATGATCGTTCAGAAATAATTTTAATAATCTTAATAGGTGCTCAAGAAACTTTTTATTAATATGAATGCTGTGATGCTTAATATTAATGTGGAAACCATAATATATATATATATTTTATATTCTATGATGCCTATTTTTTTAATCAATTTAATGCATCCTTGTTTAATAAAAGTATTTATTATAAAAACCTGAAAAGGTCACGAAAGGTCAACGTTTGCTAAATTAACATATTTTTCTTTAACTCATCAAAATAATTAAAAAAATTGCCAAACATTTTACTTTTACATTACATTTATTACATCCCTTGTCCTCATGTGTTATGTTCTCATTGGTTGTTTTAGTCATGTGTTCTCAGTTCAGTTCTGTCATTGGTTCATTGTCTTGATCATTTGATTCATCTGAAGTGCACATACACATGCTGTAATAAAGCCGCCTCTGACATACAAGTGCAAAAATTAGCTCTTTTTTCCAGCTTATTAATGGTCAAATACACTCAAAAATGTCTCAATGCCCATCTTGGTGAGTTTTAACATAAACACAGTAGTAACCAGCTCACAGGAACAGTGTTTGGGATCCTTGCGTGCGTCAGGTCTTAAAGGGACATAAATTATTTATTATTCAAACTACAAAAAGACAAACGATCATTTACGAGCACACATATTCTAAATGCCTTTGGCAGAATTCAAATGAGCCATTTTAATCTAGATAAATCTAGATCAGTGGTTCTCAAACTTTTTATACCAAGTACCAAGTACCAAGTTCCACCATAATGACCAACATTAAAATACAGCAGCGTAGTAGGCCTAACTATTCAGCTACAGTTCTGCACAGATAAAAAACGAGGCAGTTTATTCCTAAAAAGAATAATTTATTGTTGTCATCCACTTTAACATTGTAAATACACAGTTTGTACATTAACACTGCACTGTGCTTACATACAGGTAAATAGAATAATTAAATAATGATTAAATTAAAATGTGTTGTAAAGTAAATTAAAACTGTACTGTACTTAAATGTAAAAAAAAAAAAAAACCGACTCAAATAAAGATGAAATTAAAATGTATGTGTTTAAACATGCATTTATCTAGTGATTCCTCTGAGTACCACTAGAGGCAGCCTGAGTACCACTAGTGGTACTCATACCACACTTTGAGAACCACTGATCTGGATTAATTCCAAGATTACAGTGAGATTAATCTAGATTAAAAAAAATAATCCCCACCACAATATGCCCACCACTAATTATATTATATTGTATTATATTATATTTACAGTGTAGGGAAATTGACGTTCAAAAATAAACAAACCTTAGCCCTGAGAGACATTCACTGTTACAGATGTGACAACTAGCCCCGGTCCCTCCTATATCTTGCAGTACTTTTATAAGATCCTCTTTTTCTTTTTCTGTCTCTCTCCCTTGCTGAGTTAAATAAGTCAACACAGTTCTCGATGTTAAAATCTCCCATGCTGAGACTCTTTCAGCTAAGTAGCACGTTTCTGAGGAAGAGAGAGCGAGAGGAAGCAGAACAGGAGTAAGAGCACACAACATGATGCTTGTAAAGCATTTTGATACCTGCAGGGGTGCATTTACCACACTTAATACTGACATGCGTGCGTGTGAAGCGGCTTTCAAAGTTCATCATGAAAGAGGAAGCATTACAGGGATGTGTAAATCTGCTGATATGTTTAATTACTCAAGAATGTTGGCGATCTACAAGCTTTCATTTGCAGAAGGGAAATAAATGAAAAATTGAATAGACAATCAGGTTTCCATTTAAGAAACAAGCTGTCTTACATACAGCGATTAAAATCATCATCATATGAGCGTTCAGGGGGAAAAGCTCACAGTGTTTCATTGCTGGGATTTGTATCTGGGGCCTAGTTAGGCTTCAGCTGGGATCCATTTGAGTATCAAGAATCACAGCTAATTGTGTTTCAGAGTGCTTGATCAATTGCAGAATATCTGCTGTAGGTCAAACGGTAAAAATGATAATGACATGACATGATTAACAGCTCCTTATTTGGGAATCATTCCAGATTTGTAATGTGATGTTAAGCTAGTCACACATGACACAATTCTGCATATTAAAAACATGATTAAACACACTGCTGCCACAGGTTAAATTGGGCCAGCACATCGCCACCTTGGAATAATAAGGTTCTATCTGCATTCTGACTGGTTTGGAGATATTGAGCTTTAAAGTTTTTTGCAATAAGAATATGTGAATAACTAAATTTTGACAAAAATGTCAGATAGAACCTTATAATTCCAAGGGGATGACATGGATTGTTTGTCAATCAGTTCTGTACTCAAATGTTATGCTACCTTCAAGTTTAAATGATACATTTAATTTTTTTACAACAGCATGGATTCGATTTTGCTTAGTTTATTATAAGTTATAGACGGTTGATTTATGAACCCTTGACCGTTTGTCAAAAGCAAGAAAAAATTCTAAATTTACCCCATGACTTCTAAGTCAGTCTTCTCCTTTTACAAAGTCTTCCATCCTACAGGCATTTTAGTCATTCATCATTTATTTTTTAGGGGGGCATGCTCCTTTTTCCACCCTTTACCTTATGATCAAGTATCCAAGGTATCAAATTCATAGCGAGGAAAGGTCACAACAGGATATCCATGAAAACTTAATTCCGCTAAATAGGCCAAACTCACTGGAAAAATAAGCCTGTGGCAACATTTTAGCAAAATGATAATACCTCCCCATTTCGTGGCACCTTCAAAGTGAAGGCCCAGTGAGTTGTGATAAAAGCTTGTTCAGTTTGACCTGAAGCACATGAACATGAATCTGGTAACATTTTATCACATTGATCGTTAAACGTATCGTGGAAGCTCTTTCGCCTTTGAAAATGATGTACCAGCAAACATGAAATAGAAACGCATTTGTTCAAGAAACTGTGCCATTTTAGCTTGCTTCAACAAGTAATTGAGCTCACTTATCATAACTTGACTCATTGGTTGTGGCATTGAATAGTAACATAACATTGCAAGTGCAAAGTTGTACAAGTAGAGCTACCAAGCAAGTTTACTATGTCAGAAAAGTCATACGGAGCTTATGTTAGGCAAATATTGAAATATCTTGGCATACAAATCATGCACTATGGTAAATGCATTGTGAGTTCAAATAGCATAGTATTGTTCAAGAACCTTTATTAACCTAATCTGCTCCCATAATTATAATTTGTTTGAAAAAGAGAACAAGTTGTTGGTGTTTTAATGGCACTAGTGTTAATTTCAACGGGGAATGCAATTCAATTGTATAGGTAATTTTTTGGAGTTTTACAAAAATGTAGTTAGAGGTATGTTTTCCAATGAGCCTAGGTTGCTAAATACAACTAAAAGCTACTCATTCATGCATTAGTGTTTTCTTGATATTTTCAAAGGCTGGCTACCTTTTCTAAAAAGAAAAGAAAGGATCACAGGGTGGGTGGAGGTATATAGCCTATGAGTAGATGCAAAAATATGCATTTCCTTCATCCTTCACTTTGCCTAAATAATGAAGATTATTAGAATTATCAGATTTGAGATTATCAGAATTACCACAAAATATCCCATAGTGTTATTGGACAGACTCTTGCTGCACATCCAATCAGCATTTCGGATGTAGATTGTTGTCATTGTTTTCACTAATGCCTATTGTTATTGTCCATATTAGCTAGAAGCCACATATGATCCCACGCCTCCATTTTTGTCAATGAAATGCTGTTTACAATGGTAATTTGACCACTTGACTTGTAGTTTAAGCCAACAATAATACTTTCCTGGTCAGCTCTACAGCCATAATGACATTGCAAGTGCTATAGCAAGCTAGCTTACGTTGTTATTACTTGCACAGATAAAGTTACAGCTCATGTTTTCAAATGAGTTCACAGGCTATTATTTATCTGAAATTGAGGCTGGCTGAGGTTGTTCTTTGTGATGAGAAGCCCTGTCTGTAATTTCAGAAATGCTGACGTTAATCTTCAATCCGTATAGAGGCAGCATCTGCTGAATGTTAAACTTTGCTTTTTATCTTTGTAGAGTTGTTGTTCCGCTGATATTGCCGTGTCCACACGTTTCAAGTCACAAGTTGCTCTTTGATGCAGCAAACAGTATAGAAAAAAACACACTAAATAGTAGAAGGTTGCGCGCATTTGTCTGCAGTCTCATGCAGTCTGCAGTTTTGTAATGTACTGCTCTAAGACAGAAGGTAGAAGATCCAAATGCAGCTTTATTGGAGGGGTAATCCACACTCGTAGTCAAAAACAGGCAAGAGGTCATAACAGGTAAGCAGTCCAAACAGGCAAACAAGACAGGAGAGACAGGCAAACGGGTAATCCACGGAACAGGCAAGAAATCCAAAACCAAGAGACATGAAACCAGGGAGAATGCTCAGAAATGCAGTATAGACAAACAAGACTTCACAGTTAATGACAGAGTGAACATGGTTTATATAGGCTGGGGTAATGGGGTAATGGGGTAATGAGGTGATGAGACACAGGTGCAAACAATGAGTGATGATGAGTCTGGGCAAAGGATTATGGGTAATGTAGTTTGTGATGGAGTGACAGTCCGTGGTGGAGTGCCCTCAGGTGGTAATCAGGGGCACTCTCACTGGTGATTGTGACATAGCCCCCCCTCAAATGGACGTTGGTCAGTAGCGGGAGCCATCTGTGGACGTTGGTCAGTGGCTGGAGCCGTCTCTGGACGCTGGTCAGTGGCTGGAGCCGTCTCTGGACGCTGGTCAGTGGCTGGAGCCGTCTCTGGACGCTGGTCAGTGGCTGGAGCCGTCTCTGGACGCTGGTCAGTGGCTGGAGCCGTCTCTGGACGGTGGTCTGTGGCTGGAGCCGTCTCTGGACGCTGGATGGAAACAGGGAACGTCACTGGGCCCTGGACAGTGATTGGAGACGTTGCTGGATGAGACTCTGGACTGGTGGGTACTGCGGGAGTGCAGTGTTCCTCATCTGAAACTCCCACAGTGAATGCAGAACCGCTCACCTGAAGGGCATAATCAAGGAATCCACTCAGGGACCCTCGAGGACCATCACGGACAAGTTTGGTTTGTAACGGTTTATTGAGTCCATGGCAAAAAAAGTCAATCAACATAAAATCCGGGAGGTTGGTGGTGTTTGCAATGTTCAGAAAGTCACTGATATGGTCCTCGAGTGAGTGAGTTCCTTGGCATAGACGGACGAGACATACTGCTGCTGGATCCATTGTTGGCGAAGTCTTCTGTAATGTACTGCTCTGAGACAGAAGGTAGAAGATCCAAATGCAGCTTTATTGGAGGGGTAATCCACACTCGTAGTCAAAAACAGGCAAGAGGTCATAACAGGTAAGCAGTCCAAACAGGCAAACAAGACAGGAGAGACAGGCAAACGGGTAATCCACGGAACAGGCAAGAAATCCAAAACCAAGAGACATGAAACCAGGGAGAATGCTCAGAAATGCAGTATAGACAAACAAGACTTCACAGTTAATGACAGAGTGAACATGGTTTATATAGGCTGGGGTAATGGGGTAATGAGGTGATGAGACACAGGTGCAAACAATGAGTGATGATGAGTCCGAGCAAAGGATTATGGGTAATGGAGTTTGAGATGGAGTGACAGTCCGGGGTGGAGTGCCCTCAGGTGGTAATCAGGGGTACTCTCACTGGTGATTGTGACAAGTTTCAACGCCATGATGCTTGTGTCATTGCTGTTTTATAATTCAATGGCATTGTGTGCTTGTGCATGTTGGCGAGAAATGGATAGATAGATGAATGGATGGATGCTCAGTAGTTTGGCCGAGACCCACCAAGCACAAGATGCCTTAAAATAATTGTAAAAAAAAAATCTGCACGACAATAATTAAATATCTGATGACTCAATAAATGCAATTTACCTTTATTCCTCATGGTAGCAATGTCTGATACACAATGATAACATGATTTTCCACTCATAATTTCCGCAGGCATAAAAAAAGAATACATAATCAGCAAAACTTGAAATGCCTTAGCGATTTATTGCAGAGCAATGCAATAAATAATATGCAATCAAGTATAAGTGTCAATGTCACTTGATGGAGGATTGAAGAAACTGCCAGCGATCAAGATTTTGAAGACATTAAAAAGAATAGTTTTGAGAAGATGGTTGAGGTCATGAATATGAGCCAGATGCTGAATGTACATGGGGAAATGAGCTCTGACGATGACAGTGATGATGGTAAAAAGCATCTGCTAAAATTGAGCCCTTCCAAGTTCCAAAAGGTAATGAAATATGATTTATTTTATTCTTTTGTAATTGTCATTACAATATCAGGAGTTGTTTTAGGCAATATGAGATCCATCTGTGTTGGATATAGACCCGGGTTGCTAAAGACCTGAATATGTAATAATGATTGGTGCATTTAATGGTTAAACTGATTATAGAATAAATAGATTACCACTGTTTGCTTATTATCGAGTTATTGATGATATTCATGTGCATGCTCTACTGAATGTTAACAAGGTTTTGGATGAAGTCTAATGTACTTACGTTTTATTATACACATGGATAACCAAGTTAAATTGTTAATATAACTAACTAAGTAACAAGCCCTGAATGAAGTCCTTCATTTTAATAAAGCCAATCTCACCTGCAAACTGTCTAAATATAGACAGTACATCAAATGCCCTACCAGGAACAGTAACATACAGGACAAATGCTACACTGTTAAAGGATGCATATCACTCTGTCCCCCGAGCGGCTCTGGGACTCTCTGATCACTGTTTAGTTCATCTTTTTCCAGCCTACAGACAGAAACTTAAATCTGCTAAGCCTGTAGTAAGGACTGCAAAGAGATGGGCCAATGAAACAGAATGTGAATTACAAGCCTGTTTCGACTGCCCTGATTGGAGTATTTTTGAAGCTGCATCCATTTACCTGGATGAGCTCACTGACATTGTGACATCCTACATCAGTTCCTACCAGGACTTATTGAACATAACAACGACAAACCATGGTTGACTGCAAAACTAAAACAGCTTTGTTAGGCCAAAGAGGATGCCTACAGGAGTGGGAACAAAGCCTTGTACAAACATACTAAAAACACTGACAAAGAAGAAAGAAAAAAACTGCTTTCAACTAATGATCCTGCATCAGCGTGGAAAGTCCTGAAAGCCATCAACAGCTACAAGACCAAATCCCCCAGAACTGTGGAGAATCAACAACTGGCTGAAGATATGAATTTTCCTGGTGTGAGACCAGGTTTAAGCCAGGTCTCACACCCGCTCTGACCGTTTCTCCACACAACCATCAACACCCCCTCCTCCCTACCCTTTCTCAGCGTGCACTTAATATCTGTGAGGAGGATGTATTCTGGGTCTTCAGGAAACAGCCTGTCTCAAAGCCTGTGCTGACCAGCTTTCATCCATCTTCACACTGAAGAGATCCCTGGAGCAGTGTAAAGTCACCTCCTGCTTCAAACGTTCTACCATTATCCTTGTACCCAAGAAACCAAAAATCACACGACTGAAGGATTACAGACCTGATGTTTTGATGATCTGTGGTCATTAAGTCATTTGAGAGACTGGTGTTGGTCCACCTGAAAGACATAAATGGACCCTTGCTGGACCTCCTGGAATTTGCTTATCGAGTAAACAGGTCCGTGGATGATGCTGTCAATATGGGACTGCACAACATCCTGCAACGTCTGGACAAACCAGGAACTTATGCAAGAATCCTGTTTGTGGACAGCTTGGCTTTCAACACCATCATCCCAGATATCCTCCTGACTAAACTAAGCCAGTTCTCTCTACCTCCATCTGTCAGTGGATCATCAACTTACTAACAGACAGGCAGCAGCTAGTGAGGCTGGGACAACTCCCATCTAGGACGCTTACCATCAGCACTGGTGCTCCTCAGGGGTGTGTGCTCTCCCCACTACTCTTTTCCCTATACACAAATGACTGCACCTCCAAAGACCCCACTGTCAAGCTCATGAAGTTTGCAGACAACATCACAGTCATTGGCCTTATCCAGGACGCTGATAAAGACTAACATACAGACAAGAGGTTGAGCAGCTGGCTGTCTGGTGCAGTCATAACAACCTGGAGCTTAACATGCTTACAACTGTGGAGATGATTGTGGACTTCAGGGGGAACACCCCAGCACTCCCACCACTCACCATCATGAGCAGCACTGTGGCTGCAGTGGAGACATTCAGGTTCCTGGGCACCACCATCTCTCAGGATCTGAAGTGGGACAATCACAATAACTCCATTGTGAAAAAGGCCCAGCATAGGTTGTACTTCCTTCATCACCTGAAGAAGTTTAATCTTCCACAGTTCTATGCACTTCTATACCTGTCTGGTTTTGGTCAGACAGCAAATCAGACATAAGAAGACTGCAGCGGACGGTTAGGAGAGCCGAGAGATAATTGGTGTGCACCTGCCCAACCGTCAGGAATTGTATATCTCCAGAGTGAAGAAATTGGCAGGTAACATCATCACAGACCCCTCTCACCTACAGGCCACAACCTGTTTGCACTTCTGCTGTCAGGCAGACGTTACAGATCACTGTACACTAGAACATTTAAGCATAAAAACAGTGGCTCTGCTTTTACAGTAGGTATTATGGAGGAGGATAGTGACATTCCCACTGCATATGCTAAGCGTGTGTCTTCGGACAACATGGCCGCCTTTCCAGAGTCTCGTCCAGTCATGGCTGCTGTCCAGGGTCCAGCGACGTCTCCTGTCTCTGTCCAGAGCCCAGCGACGTCTCCTGTCTCCGTCCAGAGCGCAGTGACGTCTCCTGTCTCCGTCCAGAGATGACTCCAGCCACTGACCAGCGTCCAGAAATGGCTCCAGCCACTGACCAGCGTCCAGAGATGGCTCCAGCCACTGACCAGCATCCAGAGTTGGCTCCAGCCACTGACCAGAGTCCAGAGAGAGTCCAGATTGATATCTGTTTTTATGTTCGTGTGACAAAAAAAGTCACACTCAGGTTCTTAGAAAATGGACAAAATTCATCCTCAAAAACAGAAACAACACAGAACACGCATACAGAAATGAAGTGGCTCACTTCCAACAATGCATAAAACATCCACAATGCAAAATGATCATGCTCACACACACACACACACACACACACACACACAGGAATACATTTGTTATTGCTTGTTATTGCTGTTCAGTTCATTGCATTTTGATGTTCATGTTGTGTATTTTTTACTCAATATGTAATATAACTGTTCATCTCTAATTTTTATTCTGTTACAGTTAGTAACTGAAGTGTAGATTAAATTTGTTGAATTATAAGAAAATCAGATGTTTGAAATAAATGATAAACTCTAAAGGCTCCAACTTTTCTCTTGTTCAGGTTTGATTATAATCATAATGACAACATCATTGAAAAAAAATATTTTTTCAGTACAAAAAAATGCTAAACTTTGACAAAATTAATGAATTTGAATTTTTATAAATGTGATTTCATAACATTTAGATATGAATCCAACTGAAAAAAACTTGTGAAAAGATGTCAGTCAAATAGCACTTAGCAAATAGTGGAGCTCTGCAGCCATTTACAGGTAAAAGTAATTTTTTTGTTTTTTTTTACTGTATTTTCCAAAAGATGGGCAAACATCTTTCACTAAACCATGTCAAATTATCCATGTTATCCCCACAAATTAAAGTTAGAAATGTGGGTCTTTTATAAAGTGAATTTTACATTAAAAAAAACTATATTATAACATAAAAACATATATTTTTAATTTATTTATATACATTTTAAAATGATTATAAATACTCCAAAATCTGCACAGTTGTTTATAAACATTAATAAACAGAGAAAAAATACATATGTTCTAAAAAATATATATATGGTATATATATATTTTTTTTGTTACAAAATTAAATTTTGTTGCCTGGGGTCTGTGGAGACCCCAAAGACCCTGAGTGTAATTCCCAAACGAAGGCCGGAGAAGGGTTAAGTGGGGGTCTCTGTCATGATTCCAGCCTGTATTTCCCTGACCTGTGAGGACTCTTTTGTTATTTCCTGTCTTGTCATGTTTTGTAGTCCTTTTCTAGTTTTTCATGTTGATAAGTTCTCCCATGTGTTTCCCATTTAGCCACTCCCTCTTGTTATCTTGTTATCCTTGTTTCCCTTTGTGTATTTATACCTCTGTGCTTCAGTTGTTGTTTGTCGGTCAATGTACTCCTGTATGTGTGTTCTTGTCGTTGCACCCCTGCCTGTTTTGGATACCCTTGTTCATGGATTTTTTGTTAATGTTGTTTGTTATTAAATCGTTCATGCTGCAATTGGATTCTCACTCAGCTTCATCCCTGCTCACACGTTATAGTTACAGTGTAGCTAATTATATATATTTAAGTACTAAGTAATATTAATTTACAACATGTACATACTACAGGGTTAGGGTAGGATTAGGGTTTAGTAGAGGGTTAGTTGCATGTAATTAAGCATTAATTACTGTTATTACTATGGTAAGTACATGTAACATATGTAACAAGGACACTGTAAAAGAAAGTGCTAGCTGTTGTTTCTATTATCTTGTGTGTGTATGTATGTATTTATGCATGTAAGTACCCTGAGCTCCTGAAAACCACAACAAATTCCTTGTGTATTTGTGCACACTTGGTGAATAAAGCTCATTCTTATTCTGATTCATAAAGCATGTCGCGCCTCCCCCAACTCAAACATCACAAACAGCTCTTACTGGTGCTTGTGAAAGCATGACTTAACGTGTAAAAGTAGGCTACTTTCAATAAAAGGTCCAATATATTAGGAACATATACTTTTAGCTGTGCTATGTGTCATGAGTGAGCAATTGCTTAAGCTAACATTATATCTAGAGCAAACGTGAGCGTCTAGCATATAATAAACCCATCCAACTTATCTGTCATGGTCCCACACCGGCTAAACACCCTCTGGCTCCACCTGCTACAGTAGCCACTATATGCTATAGGTTGAAGTGAAAGAGATTGCCAGATCTGCACAGTTTTTAGTGTTTTGATGGTACCTGAGGGGCTCAATGTTTACACTTTTGGTGGAGATAAACCCATGAATGGCATGGTTAAGAGAATGTATTTTATATTTAAAAAATCTTATAATTTTTTTTTGTGTGTGATTTCTAGACTTGGTAATGTCACGGAAATTAATAAAGTCTTAAATCTTAAATTTACCCTTTTTTGTTGACCTTTTTGAAAATGTATGAGGTAGAAATTGCTATTTGCGAGTAAATAAATGTAAACATTAATATGTGTATATTACATTTACCCTGGTGATTACAAACTAGATAATTCATTGGTAATAATTTATAATATATATATATATATATATATATATATATATATATATATATATATATATATATATATATATATATATATATATATATATATATATATATATATATATATATATATATATATATATATATATATATAATATTTTTTTTTTTTTTTTTGTAAATAATTAATAAATAAAAAACATTTGCAAATTAACAGCACTGTCATTATAGTAGAAGTATCAGAAATATCTTTGGGGGCCTTCAAATATTGTTTTTGACAATGGGGGGCCTTGGATTCAAAAAGGTTGCTAGTGTTCTGACTAGTTGATTGGTGCTGTAATTTCTTATGCATAGCTCTGTTCACATGGGAGACCGTTTCCACCTCAGATAAAGAATACAAAAGTAGTTGTAATTGTGAGATTAAATTGACAATGAAAATGAGTAAAATTATGTCACAAATATAAGAAAAAAAGTCTCAATTATGAGATATTAAGGACTGAGGCAAAATCTGAGGCAGGATCTGAGGCAAAAACAGGCCTTCATAGCCCAGACAGATTGAGTCAATATAAGGGTAAAATGAAATGAAACTAAGATTAGAAAGTGAGTTGAAGACATCCTGTTTGCTTAGCCAAAGCTGCACTTCAAGTATACTAATTCACTCCACACCACACACTGTCACTGTTAGTAAAGTCAAATCGCCTTAGAAACTTGAACCCATTGAAAGTAACAGGAGCTTAACTGAAATGCAGCTTTTATATGGAAGAAAATATATCACATGTTCTCTCTCTCTGAGCAGTGGATCATGAGTTAAATGAAGTGTGGAGGAGAGGAACCCCATTCAGCTCCTATAACTGTAGCACTCCTCAGGGATTCCTGCCTAATTCCATTTAATTCCATGGATGTCCTGCCGTTCCCAGATGGGCACTAACTACTCAATTATGCCATGCTAAAACTCTTATTCTGGTGGACTGTGGACCTTGCTTGACTTCCTACAAATTTCCCTAACGATACCTTAATGAGAATCTTTAGAATGGCTCAGTGTGCTCCTCCAATTTAAAACCAGGAAGTGTAGCCTGTGTTTTTGATGCATTAGGTTTCAAATCACACAAATAGCATGGGTAGCACTAAAAGTTCAGTGAGACTGAAACTTTATTTTTAGCACATCATCTTTACGAGTTCTTTTCACGGCGATGTGTTCAACTGAAGAAACTTTTCTTACAAAACCTTTTATCATGGTCCTGGACTGTTTTCAGAGTATTTGCTCTCATGTTGTGCCGAGGGATTACGCTGAGTCATCTGAGAAGAGACTGAGAAAGAGAGGGGGATGCAGGGTGAACGCAGAGAGATGGGATTTTAGATGCTATAATGGGAAACAGTACTCAATGCAAGAGCTTTAACTTTCCTACAAATAAAATTTCTGTCATTATTTACCCTTATGCTCTTATTTGTTCCAAAGGGCACTTTTTTTTCATACTGACCACTTCTGTTGAGATCCTAAAATGACAAAAAAGCAACTCCAAAAAATCATCACAATAGTCTGTGTGATCCGTACACTTTATTGCAAACTCTTCTGAAGACAAATTAAAGTTTTGTGTGTGAGGACTAAACAAACTAAAATGTAAATTATTATTCCCTCCAATATGTTAACACAAGAAGTGATGCAACAAGATCAATGAGTCAATTCACTGATCCGACTGAATTTAAATGTGATTTTAATTAAAATAAAAAATAACATTTAAATAAAATCTCCTTAAAAAAAACTTGCATTACATTGAAATAACGTCTAACATTACAATAAACTTACACCAACTCCAAAAAACATCTCAAGTTATGACTGTAAAGAAACACTGTGCCATAGCATGACATATCTCTGTGTGATTGAGTCTAAACAAAATTGTGTAAAATCAGTCCAATGGAATGGCGGGAAGTCACAGGCATGGTGACGTCTTAAGGAACATATAAGGAGCGCCTGGACAAAACATCTAAAGCAAGTCGATCACAGGAATGCAGGAAGTACGGCAGGGTGACGCAGCGTCTCGTTCCCTTCTCTGGGAACAATGTTGTTTCCTTAGACGTTTCTTTCGAGGGAATTTGCGCTGCTTCACAGTAGTGATGTTGTGGGAATGATAATACCCACTTTGCCGTACTGACAAGTGCCTGTCTAGTGTGAATTCAGAAGCAAAACTAAGACATAAGCACCTGGGAACCTGGTGCAGAGCCCAAGTTCACATCATAAAACCTTACAAATGTGAGCAGAGAGAGCCAGCCCGCGGCATCACGCACATCTTGAAGGGATACTCCGGACAATAAGTCTTCATAAGCCGCCATACTTCTAGTCGAATGAGCTCTAACAGCCATAGGCGAAGGTTGTCCAGAAGCCTCGTAAGCAAGTGAAATAGCCTCGACTATCCACTTTCTCATTGTCTGCTTGGTCGCAGGAAAACCTTTCTTAGGTGAACCAAAGCATACAAATAACTGATCTGACTTTCTCCATAGGGTAGCTCTGTGGACGTAAGTGTCAAGTGATCTAACTAGACACACCAAATTTAGCTTCTCTTGGTCCGAGTTTGAAAAAGGAAGAGTACAGAAAGCCTGCAGAACTGTGGGCTGTGCTACATTCATTGGTATTCATGCACATAAGCCAGTCTCGGGTGTAAGAATGCTTTCACTATTCCTCGTGCAAATTCTAAGCACGTCGGGGCAACCGATGTAACATGGTTAGTTAAAAAGGAAATAAGGAGGTGGGAACCTGCAAATGCAACAACTTTAATTATACCTGCAACAACTTTAATTATAAAATAAACAGACACAAACTAAAGTAAAGTGTCCAGCTTACGATTCTCACACCACGAAGTGAATACTCTCCACCTAAGGGCATCTCTCAGTTGAGAGATCCGAGTCTATGAGTTGGGCCCCATCAGTGGCCAAAGCGACAGCTTCCACAACGTCCCTCCTGATCGAAATCTCCCAAGGAGAGTCATCGAGGGGGGATGAGAACCAAACTCGGGCCAGCCAGAACGGGGCTCCTAGCAAAAGACGGGCCGTGAAGGTCACATTGTTTGGTCCGGGTGCTCTTTATAGCTTCCTGGTCATGACGTCGCCCCATCTGTGACGTCCCGCCATTCCATTGGACTGATTTAACACGTGCTTCAAGATGCAATCGTGGAGAGGCGTTCCCACAGCAGCGCTACTATGACGCAGTACAAGTTCCTTGGAGAGGGAACATACCTGTACCTAAAATGTACTGCATTTTCCACTGTAAAATGAACACTAGCGGAAGTAAAATGGAAAATGCAATTCTTTGCACAATACTATATTATGACCTCAGAATGCGTTTTACCATAGCATAATACATTTTAATGTTTATCACATAACCATCTCCATGTGTATGGCTTTTCTGATGTAGTAAACTTGCTCGATAGTTCACCTGATACAGCATCGCACTTGCGGAGTGCTCAGATATGAGTCCTATGAAACTTGAGTCAATCTAAAAGAGCTCAAAGATAGTAGAAGCATGTGGCAAATGTGTTTTTATCACGTTTAGGATTTAGGGTAGGGTTTCATGTAGGTGCTATTATTTTTCCAACACGATGGAATTTCATTCATGACAGCATTCATCTTTTAACACCACACACCGTGCATTTAATTTCTCTACTACCATGATGCATACAACAACCAAAGTAATAAAACGTTGCCAGATTTATGTTCATCTGATAAACAGAACAGTTTTAGTGCCAATCACTGGATATTTCACTTTGAAAGTGTAGCAAAACATGCAGAAGCAACGTAATATAATTTTGCAGAAATATAACCACAAGCACTTATTTCCAATTAGCCTGGTTGCCAGAAAATTAACAAAATGCAGGTTTGTAATGACATGAGGGTGAATAAATAATGTTTTTTTTTTTTTTTCATGTTAGCTGAAATATCTCTGTAATTCTAGAGGAAATCAGTCGTCTTGAGTGTCACATTAAAAACCAGGGCCCAAATGTAACAAAACGAGGCTAAGAAAGCCCTTGGTTGTATAAACACATTATCACTAAGAGTTTTTTAATTTGAGCAGTTATTGTGAATTTAGCCTAACCAATACTGCTTACTAAAGCCTGTTGACAATCGACTTTAGACTTTCAGATCTCAGTCTTCTTGGTGCTAATCAGTTCTCAAAGTCAGACAAGTTCTGACTTGATAAAGATGAAGCATCAAATGTTAATATACAAGACCCTTGAGACAAAAATTCCCCTCATTCAGTCATAATTTACTCACTGTACAATATGCACACATATACTGTCTATAATAATATATAATACATTTTCAATACATGCGTTAATTATGCAAACAAAATATATAAAAAACGCATGAATGTTCTGCTAACAAATTTTTTGTTCTACAGCAGAAAGAAATTAATCGAAATGGGGGTGAATAAATGATGACAGAATTTTCATTTTTTGATGAGCTATATTCTCTATATACGAAAAGACAAGATGTAAAAGACAAAAACGAATTAAACTGAAAAACTGCAGTGAAACTCCACTGCAGAAATTATACATTAAATATCCCTGGAAAACATTTAAAATGACTTACATGCTTTGAAATGTTCTGGTAGATTGGTCTATTGAATATTTTCAGAGCGTAGTTAAGGCTATCACTAACAATGTCTTGTAATATGTCATCCCACTTGGGTTTTCACATACATTTTTGACTTCTCCCATCTACAGAACCCACTTCTTCAAACCATTAGGTTTTTTGAATCAAGTCAAGGCAGAGTGTCATGCCTGAATAATTGCTGCCCAGTGGTGCACATTTCTGTAATTATGAATTGCCTGCACAGACTGCTGATGGCTCACATCGCCTGCATTAACCCTGACAACTAAGGACTGTCCAGCTGGCATGTTACATGAAAAGACTTGTGTATGATTTCATCACCCTCATTTTGAACAGCTTGCATGAGCATGTGAACATGTATGACACATATGTCAAGGTTATTCTCATTATGTACGGTTCTCCCTATAACCACCCAATCTGTTTATGAAAATGCATAATCTTCCTACACTGTAACCCTTTACTGTAAATGTACAAGTAATTTCTAACAGTATTGTACTGTATTTCCATAAAGCAGTAATATACTGTATCTTTTACAGAACTTGTGGAAATATATAGCACTTTTCTGTTTTCAGCCCGGTAAATTTGTAATACAGTATCATACTGTTAAGGCATTGCCTTGTGGGATTGATTTTTCTCACGCTCATTTCAGATGTGATGCGCACAGAACAACAGACAGCAAACTCGACTTGTCAGCGGCACATACAGAACAGAATAATTATTCCTGTTATCATGTTAAACCAGTGTATCTATGATTTTTTTGACCGTTTTTTAAGCTTTTGTGATCTTGGGTTGAATCGGTTCGCGTTTCAAAACATTAGTTGCCTGTGATGCAGCAGAAAATGGAGGACGTTAACGTTACATGAAGACGGGAGGAAGAATTTGACATCTGTATAAGATAATGAGGAGTTTAGACATTGAGAAGATGAAAAATTGTTCGACTGATTGATTCGGTAACCCAATAAATTGTTTGCATTCGCATTTCGACATTGTTTCCACGAATGGTTTAATTTTGATTAACTCTGTTCTTACCTTTAACAAGTAAGATATTAAGATATTTAGATATTTTACATAATATTCAACATTTACCATGTCATTTGTATGACCTGCTTTTGAGATATATTTTTTTTGTTTCGTTGCAGGCTTTGTATTGTAAAACGAAAACGGTCTAGTGCATGCAAACAAGAAACGTAAGTGCTTTAGTATCTAAGTTAACATTAGTGTTAGTTATAGTCCATTTGTTAACAAAAATGCTATGGTGTCAGTTCTGTGATCATGCTTTTGAATCGTTGTCAGCATTTTGCCAGCACATGAAAATCCATAGTCATGTTCCTAATACTTTTTTCAAATGTGGTATTCCTAATTTCTCCAGAACATAAAAAAGTCACGGCTTTCAAGGCTCACATATTCAGGGATCACAAAGATACGCCCTCAAAGACATCTGTTGAGCAGTTAAGAATTGATGCTTTAGTCTGTAGCATCGTGTATGTCAAGAAGAGTGTGGCGATTACACCTGATGCTTTAATCTGTCTCTTTTGTCCACTTTCAACCACTTCTGTCCTGATTTCTTCTAGGAGAGGGTCTATGGTGGGTAAATGTATCTAATGGACAAAATAAGCTTGCACAATTTACATATGACTGTGCCCAAAACATACAGCAGCTTTCGTTTCTGCTTTGACAACCGAAATAACTTAATCTTAAAACCAAACTTTGGTGCAGCAAGTTGATTGACATAGACTTTATCCCTGTATATAATACTATAGAATAACTACATTGCTGCATCATTCTGTAATAAGAAGCCACGTCAGCTCACAAACATTCGACTGACTAATGAAGTGAGTTAAAACATGTTATTACACGTATTTTGTTGGACAACATCGTGATGAGGGAAACTTGTAAACCTTCGAGCCGAGTTAGAGCCATCAAACTAGTAAAACAACATACTATTTTATGAAATCATACATGTATAATGTTAATAATACGCCTAAACGTATGTTTAAAATGACTTAGCAATTTTCTTGATTCCCGTTTTTACCATGGTTTTACCACGCCGAGTTCATCCATGCGGAGTAACAAGATGGCGGAAAGCTGAACGTCCTCACGCACGACCACGAATAACGTTAGAAGTCACGTGACAACCTATTTTTTTATTTCATTTACAGAAATGTATTTACTTTACACTAACAAGTCTTATTTTTAATTTAAATCAACCAAACTTTTTATTTAACACTGATGGCTAGACAGAACATTTAATGTTAAACTTTAAAATTAAACTAGTAATTACATGCCTTGTGCACTTTTTTTGGTGTACAGATTACACTTGTTTACAGGAATAAGCATATCCCTTTCGGTTATGATCATGTCATTGAACGATCTTTATTTTATGTCCTCACCTTAAGGAAGTGAAATCCATTTGTGTAGCCACCCAGAGTGTTTCACCCAACAAATTGGCCTTTCACACTGTGCTTAGGCCTGGAATATTGTCGTTCTAAACCCCTCTTTTTACTCTAAGTAGAAAAACATTATTTAGAAGCAGGGTTAGCTCCACTTTTAACCCAGGTTGTGAAACCCTTCTCTGCATTGTGGTGCCAAAACTGGACAGTGTGAAATAATGTGGTATTAGAATGTTTTGCCGATGCTTAGCAATAGACACAAAATTTTCGCCCACAGGACTGCCGCATACTGGATGTTTTTCCCTTTTCACACTATTCTTTGTAAACCCTAGAAATGGTTGTGCGTGAAAATCCCAGTAACTGAGCAGATTCTGAAATACTCAGACCGGCCAGTCTGGCACCAACAACCATGCCACGCACAAAATTGCTTAAATCACCTTTCTTTCCCATTCTGACATTCAGTTTGGAGTTCAGGAGATTTTCTTGACCAGGACCACACCCCTAAATGCACTGAAGCAACTGCCATGTGATTGGTTGATTAGATAATTGCATTAATGAGAAATTGAACAGGTGTTCCTAATAATCCTTTAGGTGAGTGTATATATGTAGGGTACAATGGGGCTAAAGATGCACCAGGGTAAAAGGCGCATTTGACTTTATTCTACTTTAAACCTCTAGATAGTAAATTAACTTAAACTCTTAATTCACCACTTTTGATGATGCATGTGTAAATTTGGCTGATCCTTGAAGCGATCGCGGACAGCATCGCAAAGTTGATTCTGCGCTAATTTGATCTAATATTTAAAGGGTTAGTTCACCCAAAAAAATCTGTCATTAATTACTCACCCTAATGTCAATCCAAACCCGTAAGACCTTTGTTCATCTTCGGAACACTAATTAAGATATTTTTTATAAATCCGAGAGCTTTCTGACCCCTCCATAGACAGCATTTTGATTAACACATTATTCATTATTCATAATTATTGAGTAATTAATGATCATTTGTGGGTGAACTAACCCTTTAATGTTATTTAAAATGGTGTAGATTTATAGTGCAAATGAGAATCTGTAAAATTATTGAGTATTTTGAGACAAAGGCCTTGTTAATGTTTTTCAGTTTTGTTCAAGGTAAGTAAAGCAACATTTTTTCAATAACAGAGGAATTTGTAAAAGTAGGATATTTGGGGGAAAAAGCGTCTCTGCTGTTGGGGCACAATAATTAAAATAAAACGATAATTTGCCTGAATTTTCCAGTTGTTGGCATAACATGGTTAGATTCAGATGGTAAATATCATATAATAATGTAAGACATAACATAACAAATATGATAGGCCTATTAATCATATCATAATATAATAAAATATCACATTTATTGTTACTACTACTACTAATCATTATTATTATTATTATGGGATCTCCTTCAATGCTTTCAGAATCGTTACTTTTTAAAATAATTTAGTTTCTGTATTTTTAAAATTAACATTTAATGGCAATATATTTATTAAACAAAAATAGTTTGGATGAACAAAGAGCAAAGACCATCTTCTAAACCACTTCTTATGTCTTGTGCCACAGACCGCAGAAAAGGATGAGTACGAGCACCAACAGAAGGAGCTGGAAAAAATGTGCAACCCCATTATCACCCAGCTCTATCAGGGCGCAGGTGGCATGCCGGGTGGAATGCCTGGGGGATTTCTTGGAGGGGCAGGAAGTAATTCCTCCTCTGGTCCTACCATTGAGGAAGTGGACTAACCTTGACATCAGCACATCCAGGCTCACAAATAAGAAACCAACTCAAAATCTGATTTATGTCAACTTGCTGCATCTCAAACAGGCTTCATATGAACTAGCGTTTACTTGCATTAATGTGCCACATAAGACCAACTTCTAACTTGTGACCAAAGCAATATGGCACTCATGAAACAGCATTAGCATTAACATATGTTAGCATTATGTTTGCAAATCTGTAATTCTATCTGTAAGCTATTATTTAGTGGTTACAAGGTGAGTCATGCAACAATAACAACAAAATACCCAGTTGAGGTGAGGCCTTTATATTCATCATTCATAATTATTCCACAGGGAGAGGTTTCTACACATTTGCTTTACAGTTTCCTGTATGACTCAATAAAAAAATAAAGCATATTGTTTCCTCAATATCTCAATGTCTCATGTTTTTGTTAAATATCTCATGATAGAATGAACAGCCTAAATCATAGGCAACACACTTATTTCTGCAATCAAATGCCTTCATGGAGAAAAAGTTAAAGTCTCTTTTTTTTTGCTTTCAGAAATGTAGGTGATGTTGCTTTGTTTTTGTTTGGCGGACTCACCTATATCAAAGTTATATTGTTTTTTTTCCTCATATGACAGATACAAACATTCCCGAGCCCCTCCTAACTGCATGAAAGCACCTGTATGTATTGTGAAATTTAACTGATGCTAGAGAGAATATAAAGCCGGAGAGAGACCTAAAAGCAAACAACAGCAAGACAGAAGCCGCTTGTCAACAACATGATCTTGATCATTAGCTTTTTTGCTTTGGTGGCTTCCACTCAAGGTGAGTTTTTTATTAGGATAAAAGGTCACATATTATGTTTAATTTATGTTAATGTTTAAATATACTGTATACAAATGATATTCATCTTGAGGATAATCAACTCTATGTACAAAACTAAACAACATGTTTAGTGAAACTTTTCTCATTTGCCTTTTTATGAACTTTGCTGACAGGACGTATTATTTATGGAAGGGAAGCACTCCGTTGGCCCTGGCAGGTCTCTATCCAGGTAGTGTTACAAGTTTTAAATATACAATCATTGTTAAGTCTCTTCCAAAGTAAGATGTTTTTTATTTTTTTTATGTTTTTATTAATGGATCCACTTCTAATTTCTTATCATATCATAATCATACCATCATTCTCTTTTTAAATGATGTACTCATGTTCTTTATATTTGAACTAGACATCCAACGGTGATCTCCTCTGTGGTGGTTCCCTGATCAACAACTATTGGGTCCTCACTGCTGCCCACTGTGAAGTTCAGTAAGTATCTATCTATCTATCTATCTATCTATCTATCTATCTATCTATCTATCTATCTATCTATCTATCTATCTATCTATCTATCTATCTATCTATCTATCTATCTATCTATCTATCTATCTATCTATCTATCTAATCTATCTATCTATCTATCTATCTATCTATCTATCTATCTATCTATCTATCTATCGTCTGTTAGTCTGCCTGTCTATCTATCTGGCTATTGTTGGTCTGTCGGTCTGTCTATCTATCTATCTATCTATCTATCTATCTATCTATCTATCTATCTATCTATCTATCTATCTATCTATCTATCTATCTATCTATCTATCTATCTATCTATCTATCTATCTATCTATCTATCTATCTATCTCTGTCTGTCTGTCTGTCTGTCTGTCTGTCTGTCTGTCTGTCTGTCTGTCTGTCTGTCTGTCTATCTATCTATCTATCTATCTATCTATCTATCTATCTATCTATCGTCTGTCTGTCTGTCTGTCTGTCTGTCTGTCTGTCTGTCTGTCTGTCTGTCTGTCTGTCTGTCTGTCTGTCTGTCTGTCTGTCTGTCTATCTATCTATCTATCTATCTATCTATCTATCTATCTATCTATCTATCTATCTATCTATCTATTGTCTGTCTGTCTGTCTGTCTGTCTGTCTGTCTGTCTGTCTGTCTATCTATCTATCTATCTATCTTTCTATCTATCGTCTGTCTGTCTGTCTGTCTGTCTGTCTGTCTGTCTATCGTTCTATCTATCGTTCTATCGTTTGTCTGTCTGTCTATCTATCTTGCTATTGTCTGTCTGTCTGTCTGTCTGTCTGTCTGTCTGTCTGTCTGTCTATCTATCTATCTATCTATCTATTGTCTGTCTGCCTGTCTGCCTGTCTGTCTGTCTGTCTGTCTGTCTGTCTGTCTGTCTGTCTGTCTGTCTGTCTGTCTGTCTGTCTATCTATCTATCTATCGTTTGTCTGTCTGTCTGTCTGTCTGTCTGTCTGTCTGTCTGTCTGTCTGTCTGTCTGTCTGTCTGTCTATCTATCTATCTATCTATCTATCTATCTATCTATCTATTGTCTGTCTGTCTGTCTGTCTGTCTGTCTGTCTGTCTGTCTGTCTGTCTGTCTATCGTTCTATCTATCGTTCTATCGTTTGTCTGTCTGTCTATCTATCTTGCTATTGTCTGTCTGTCTGTCTGTCTGTCTGTCTGTCTGTCTGTCTGTCTGTCTATCTATCTATCTATCTATCTATTGTCTGTCTGTCTGCCTGTCTGCCTGTCTGTCTGTCTGTCTGTCTGTCTGTCTGTCTATCTATCTATCTATCTATCTATCTATCTATCTATCTATTGTCTGTCTGTCTGTCTGTCTGTCTGTCTGTCTGTCTGTCTGTCTGTCTGTCTGTCTGTCTGTCTGTCTATCTATCTATCTATCTATCTATCTATCTATCGTCTGTCTGTCTGTCTGTCTGTCTGTCTGTCTGTCTGTCTGTCTGTCTGTCTGTCTGTCTGTCTATCTATCTATCTATCTATCTATCTATCTATCTATCTATCTATTGTCTGTCTGTCTTTCTGTCTATCTATTCTCTGTCTGTCTATCTATCTGGCTATCGTCTATCTGTCTATCTATCAATCATCTGTCTGTCTGTCTGTCTGTCTGTCTGTCTGTCTGTCTATCTATATATCTATCTATCTATCTATCTATTGTCTGTCTCTCTGTCTGTCTGTCTGTCTGTCTGTCTGTCTGTCTGTCTGTCTGTCTGTCTGTCTGTCTGTCTGCCTGTCTATCGTCTGTTTGTCTGTCTATCTGTCTGTCTATCTATCGTCTGTCTGTCTATCATTTTATTCTATCATTCTATCCAGTTATTTAGATTTTGATACAAACGTACAGTATTCATTGTGTCCTGCTTTTCCTTTCCCCGCTGTCTTTCTAGGCCTGAAAATTATTATGTTATCCTTGGAGAGAATGACCGTGGCTCCAATAATGAATTTATCCAGGTCAAGAAAATTGCCAAGGTATCATCTTTAATGTGATTATTACATTAACATAGAAGTTTTAAATCTTTAAGTTTAAGTTGAATAAGTTTAAAGTTAAAGACTCTTCAAGGCTGCATTTATATGATCAAAAATACAGTAAAAACAATAAGATTGTAAAATATCATTTGAGTTAAAAATTAAGGGGGGTTTTTTGTGCTGCTTAACCATGATACATTTTTTCAGAATTCTTGATGAACAGAAAGTTCAAAAGAACAGCATTTCTTTGTTGTAATATAAATGTCTTAAAAACTCAAAAATGTTCTTAAAAACTTACTAACAAAACAGAATTGACTACTATTTTTTTTCCCCCACACTTATAGGTCTTCACCCATCCCAATTACAACAGACAGACCGAATTCAACAATGATGTTACACTACTGAAATTGTCCAGTCCAGCACAGATGTCGCCCAGTGTCTCTCCTATAAGTCTGCCTAGCTCCTCCGCCAGCATACTCCCTGGAACTCTTTGTGTCACCACTGGCTGGGGCCGAACTGAAACCGAGAGTAAGTCTGCAATTCTTCTCACCTGTACATTTTCAATTGTGTAATAAAAAATAAAGAAAAAACAGCAGTTGATCCTTGTTCAACCATTCAGACACTTAACTGTCTCACATTATTCTTTTGCTTCTAGTGAGTTCTCGCATCTTGCAGCAGGCGACCTTGCCGATAGTGAGTCAGAATCAGTGTAGGCAACAATTTGGTCAGAGACAAATCACTGATGCCATGATCTGTGCTGGAGCCTCTGGAGTCTCATCTTGCCAGGTTAATGAAGACAGATTCACATACATATTACATACAAACTATTCATTTTCAAGATTTGAAAAACACAATGTTAACATTGTCACAATGTTAATCACTGATTTCTGTTTGTCAATTATAGGGGGATTCTGGTGGTCCTCTGATATGTAAGAGCTCAGGTGTTTGGTATCAGGTGGGCATCGTGTCCTGGGGCTTAAAGAACTGCGATGTTGGTGTTCCAGTAGTCTTCACCCGTGTATCTTATTTTCGAAAATGGATTGATGAAATTCTTAAATACAACTAAGCACCAGCATGAGTATTTATCCTCTAGTCTAGAGGACTCACAAGAAGTCTGTCATCGCCACATTTTATCCCTTTTTGCTCACGGTTTCTGGTTCTCCTGTGTCTGAACATTCTGCCATTAGTCAAGGTTTCCAGATATCAAAATGTCTTCAAAACACTTTTTTTGTAATGCTATTGTTTTTTATACAGAAAATACCTCATGACGATGCCAATTAAATTATTAAAAACACAACTTATGTATCTACAGTATATCTGTTTTCATCTAATTGTAATTAACTAATTGTAATACTCAATAAATATTAAATAAATAATTGTAGGTGTTATTGGTATGCTTTGAGTATTTGTTACAACGCAATGATCAAATCTTGAAAAAAAAAAAGCATTATGTATATGCAACTCTACAGGGGATTGCCAAACAGAATACTAAAAGTGGAAAACATAACCTCATTGATGCTGATTTAGAATAGGCAATCCAATATTGATGTTGTATCAGTCTCCAACTGTACCCACTCATTTCCATATGCGGCTCTTTCATCTTTGATGGTTCTGCAACCCACAACAACAGACACATCATCAAATTAATTCATAATTTTTCTAATCAGCAGCACTGGTAAAACCACAGTTTACATGCATCATATTCTGTCTCATATATGGTGATGGCCAAAAGTGATGTCTGGAGGGGACATTCATTTGTTTTTAATGACCCTACAAGTTTGATTAAACCATCAAAATATAAGGTATATTTTATGAAATATTTTATATTTTAAATATGAGGGAAGAACAAAACACTAAACTTGATTAAGGTAATTATCTTACTAAGTTGGCAAAAAAGGCAAACTACAACCTTTACTATAAAAAATGCATACACAAACAAAAAACTCACAGGAAAAAAACATACATTGACTACATCATAATCAGTTATTAATTTGTTAGTTCTGTCTTGTTTTTGCACGTTCGTAATTTCTTTGCATCACAGCCAGGCCAAAAATTATGTCCGAGCAATTTGGCAAGTTTTTATTGCGTTATCAGAAATAAAACAATTGACCCCAAGCACAGCTATGCGATATGCTTACAGAATCTTTAACAAATTTGAAAAGTTAAAGTAAATCCTGCACACTATCGATACTTGCAGAAGATCTCTTTCCTACGCACCTTTCTATTACCAACAGGTGTGCGATGGTAATTGCCAATTACAGTTTTTTTTATTCGCTTTGGTACTATTTTCACAAGCGAGGTGTACATTTTCAAAACTCATAGTGCTAATATCACAACAGATCATCAAAAGTGCACTTTTTTCAAACATTTCAGCATATTTTCTATTGTGTTAGTATAATACACAAAACCACAAAGTATCCTTTTCACTACACAAAATAAGTGTTTCATCTATATAAATGTTTCATTCACAGTAATTGCCTTTCATAAAGCTCTTACTATAAAACTTTTGATTTGAGTCTCTTCTCGTTCAGTTTTACATTTGTCTATTATTTAATCCAACTGATCTTAATGGTTAATCAATTAATCATTTGGTACACCAATAGATTTCTATAGATATTGATTCTATATACATAGTTTCTACTTTGTTTGCAATTTCCAATATGGATAACCATATGTAATGAATTATGTTTACATTATAAGCGATTTATCTTAGATTATAACTACTATGTTCAAAAATGTGTGTGAGTGTGTGTGTGTGTGTGTGTGGCCTGGTAAACTCTACATTATGGGGACATTTTTTTATGCGCTTTGGTACTATTTTCACAAGTAAGGTGTACATTTTCAAAACTCTTGGTACAATAATCCAAACTGCTCACACTTGTAACACAGCTAGTCATTCTTTCAAAACCTGATCTCATGCTTTCATTCAGTTGCACATATTTTCAGTCCACATAATCATTGTTTCAAACTCAAGATTATTATAATATGTAATGAGAACATTTGGTTTAATCACCGAAACACAACAATATTATCTTCTTTCAGTTAAACAATCAGTTCATCCAACAGCGAACAATGCAAGATACATGTTTCAAATCTCCCTCGTTGCTGAATTATCTACAGTGACAGGCTACATATGCCTCATTAGAATATACACTTACATTACCTAACTTATGTCATTGAACCCATGATGTTTGTAATAGTATTCAGTGTGTTGTCTGGTGTGATAAAGTTATGACACTGTCATGAGGTTCTGTGCTATATCAGAGTTTGCTGCCAATAAATGTTCTCAGTGTATATGACTGAATCTACTGTAGTTGAGCTTTATAAGGGTTACAGTTACAGTAATGTGACAGTCTCTACCATGGTAATCGGTTTACAGTATCACATGGCATACATACTGTAATATAAAATGCTATATTTGATGCCATCCCTCTCTCTTCTTCTAATTTCTGATCAGTATGATGTTATACCGTCATTGACTATTTCCACTCCCTTATACTCTATTCTGCTCTATTCACAAATTGCAAATATTTCTGTCCCACCTACCCCCCCCCCCCCACACACACACACACACACACTCCATAGACTCTCCATAGACATTATGATTTTTATACTGTAAAAACTCTATATTCTCTCCCCTTACACTAAACTTTTTTTTTGACTCATTTTTATGATTTATAAGCTTGATCAAAAAATTTCCCTGCAAGGGATATTAGGATATTGCCATCTTTATGTGGACATTTTATCCCCATAATGTAGAATTTACCACACACACACACACACACACACACACACACAAATATTTGTTTTTGTGAAATGTGAGGACATTCCATAGGCGTAATGGTTTTTATACCGTACAAACCGTATTTTCTATCCCCTTACACTGCCCCTGCCCCTGCCCCTAAACCTACCCATCACAGGAGACTGTGCAGTTTACTTTCTGTGAAAACCTCATTCTGTATGATTTATAAGCATTTTGAAAATTGAGGACATGGGGAACGTCCTCATATTTCATCCTCTTTTTGTAATACCTATGTCATACCCATGTCATTATACACATTTGTGTCCTGATATTTCACAAAAACATGCCCCCCCACACACACACACACACACACACACACACCTTATAATCTAAGATAAATCACGTATAATGTAAAAATAATTAATGTCATATGGTTATCCATTTCGGAAATTGCAAACAAATTAGAAACTATATCTATATACTCAATATCTATAGAAATCTATGGGTGTACTAAATGATTGATTGATTAACCATTAAGGTCAGTTGGATTAAATAATAGGCAAATGTATTAAACTGAACGAGTATTATAGAATTAAACATTTATAAAGATGAAACACTTATTTTGTGTAGTGAAAAGGATACTTTGTGGTTTTGTGTATTGTATTCACACAATTGAAAATACGCTGAAATGTTTTTAAAAAAGTGCAATTTTGATGATCTGTTGTGATATTAGCACTATGAGTTTTGAAAATGTCCACCTTTCTTGTGAAAATAGTACCAAAGCGAATAAAAAAAACTGTAAAATGCAGAAAGATGCAGAAAGAAAGTGAACCAGACATGTGGGTGTGAGTGTGTATGTGAGTGAACATAGAGCAGAATAGAGTATAAGGGAAAGGAAATAGTCAATGACGGTGTAACAGCAGACTAATCAGAAATGCATCAGAAGAAGGGTATACAGATGGCATCAAATAAAGCCTTTTACATTACATGTGATACTGTAAACAGATTACCATGGTTGAGACACATTACTGTACCTCACCCTTATAAGACTCAACTACAGTATAGATTCAGTCACATGGTACAGTGATAACGTTTACTGTATTGGCAGCAAACTCTAGCCCAGAACCTCATGGCTGTGTTGTAACCACATCACACCTTTTGATAACACACTTAGATTCAATTACATAAGTTAGGTCATGTAAGTGTATTTTCTAATGTGGCATATGTAGCCTGTGTTACTGTAGATAATTCAGCAACGAGGGAGATTTGAAACATGTATCTTGTATTGTTTGCTGTTGAACTGATTGTTAAAAGTACTAAATTGAAAAATATCACACTGTTGTGTTTCGGTGATTAAACCAAATGTTCTCATTACATATTACAATAATCTTGTGTTTGAAACAATGATTATGTAGACTGAAAATATGTGCAGCTGAATGAAAGCATGAGATCAGGTTTTGAGAGAATAACTAGCTGTGTTACAAGTGTGAGCAGTTTGGATTTTTGAACTATGAGTTCTGAAAATGAACACCTTACTTGTGAAAATAGTACCAAAGCGAATAATAAAAAAAAAAACTGTAATTGAATAATTTTTGAATAAAGGGTGAAGATGTCAATTTCCCTATACAGGACATCACTTTTGGCAACTACTGAATGCATCAAAATGCATAAATATGTCTAATGACTTGAAGACATGTAATATTTGTAATAGCTTGATATAATAGCTTGTTTTTACCTTCATATTGGTCATACTTTGTGACACTGTCGGCGCTGTGGTAGGACATTCGAGGGCCGTGCCACAGTCCATGGCGTGGTCCAAAAAAATATCCCTTTTAGTTATTCTTTTAATAAAAGTAGCCGCATTTTCATTACAGATTTGCGCAAAACTTTTGCAATATTTTCTAAATGTCGATTAAATAAGTAATTCCAAAAATTATGACACGGGTGTTGGTAGATTTATGTATATCCCAGCACCCGCATCGGAGACGTAGACGTGCTATCCAATTAAGCAAGGAAAAGCCCTTATAGCCTACTTGAGCGGCACGTATGAGGTGTTTCTGGGAGTTTCTCCCTCACATCTGCTTCAAGGTCTTGACAAATTGTGGCATTTCTTTGTTTAGAATCCAGTATTCCTGTAATGCTGTTGTCTTTTATAAGTTTAATAAAGAATACGTCGTCTTCTGTCTGCGTCAGAATGATCGATGGTATGGCGACGCATATCTGCCACATCATATATATCATTTTTTCCACAATTTTTTCCAATTTTGTTGTAATAACGAGATGTTATGTCGTTAAAATAGACTGTGAAGTTTGGATTTTTATCTTAGGCCTATAGTGTAACAACTTAAAATAGCAGGCTAATATTTAAACAAAGGCTAACTATGAAACTAATTAGGCTACGTTTTCTTTAACCCTCTGTCCGACGAAAGCGCCGGCACATTTTTTTCCTTTATGACAGCGGAAACAACTCACAATACTCCGTCATTTTTAGCCATACAGATAAGTTCAAGACATAACTCTAAACTTTAAATGTCTACTTTTATTTGTGTACACTCACAATAACAACAAAGGCAGTGGATTCTGGGAACAGATTGTTTTGCATGCACACATTGTTTTGCATGCAAATTTTTTCATTTCAAAAGCATTTCTAAATTCAGTTCATATTTCCAACAAACGAAAATCCGAGCCAAAATAACTAAGTGGTAATAAAACAACAACTTTGAGTTACCACCGTGCAAATTAAAACATTTCGCCCTTCTCTCCCTATGTTCTAAATAAATATGCACATAGCCTAATAATAATAAACAAATACACAACTTATAATAAATAAACTCAAATATTCTACAACACGTTGCATACTACAATATATACGCAAACTATAATACCATAAATGACGGATTAGACTGGCTATAACATAATTTTTTTTAATTAACTAATTGTCTGTATATTTAATGAATAAGAAGCAAACCAAGATCGTCGGGAATGGATTGATGTGTGTAACGTAGGGGTGTAATGGTACACGTATTCGTATTGAACCGTTTCGGTACAGGGCTTTCAGTACGGTGCACGTGTGTACCGAACGGTTATGAATGCAATCTTTAACAGTTAACAGTCGGCTTGTTTAAAGCACGGAACACACTTCAATCCGAGTTCCCACACGAACATATTGAGTATTTCGTCCATTTTATCGCGAAATTCAAACGATAAATGCCGTTTTAACGCTCTATAATGTGACGTGACTGATAGACGCGTATCAGTTCAACTTCAAGCGGCAACGCGCTGCGCGCGAGTGAACGCGATCATCTCTTCTAAAGAATAAACATAAATTAATATCTTAAGGTATGTTGAGGATACATTACAACTTACTGAAACGTTGTTTCAACCGCGGAAAGACAGTAAAACAGCTTGTAAACAATGTCATGTAGAATCACGTTTACCTCAGAAGTCATTCAGTGTCCACAGCTGTGAGTTCACAAGAGAGATTAACTCTTTCACTGAATACATGCACTATATTAGCCTATATATTCGTTATATTAGCCTGTATATATTCATTATATACTACTTAGCCTCAATAACCTGTTAGTGATGTCTTGTTTATTTAATGAATGTTTAAATAAACCTGTCATGAAAATTACAGCCACTAAATGATTATATTTCAACAACGAATTGGAGAAAAAATTATAATAATTAAATTTAGAAGTTAATGCAAAAACTGCCTTATGTGAAGCTTATGAGTGTTGATTATTATTTATCTAAAAAATAAATAGCAAATGAATTTAGGCTAATAGTTTGGGCTCTGTTGTTAATCTTTAATAACAATATGTAAGTAAGGGCTCCCTATATACACTGTAAAAAAAAAAGGTTCTATATGGCACTAAAAATGGTTCTTGGCTCGTAATCATAGGGGAACCTTTTTTAGTGCTATATAGCACCAATTTTGGTGCTTCAGTGGTTCTTCAGCGGTTCTTCAGAGGTTCTTCACGAGTTATTTGACTAAGGTGCTATATAGCACCTCTGAAGAACCGCTGAAGAACCACTGAAGAACCAAAATTGGTGCTACATAGCACTAAAAAAGGTTCCCCTATGATGACGAGCCAATAACCATTTTTGGTGCCATATAGAACCTTTTTTTTTTAGAGTGTAGTTTACAGCATTATCTTTAAGAAACTTTTAGTTATTACTGAATTCATTTAAGGACAGACACAATTTTTTTTTTCATTAAACCACTGTTGAATAAAAATTAATAAAAAGCAATTTTGTAAAGCTGCTGTACCGAATCCGTACCGAACCGTGACTTCAAAACCGAGGTACGTACCGAACCGTCAGTTTTGTGTACCGTTACACCCCTAGTGTAACGTTTTCCTGTTTTTTTAAGACAATTGAACAGAATTGTCAAATATTCGGGCTCATGTTATACGAGCAGAACTAAACTTTGTTTGGGGAAATATTAGATTCCTGACCACTTCTACAGTCTATTGACCTAATAGAGAGATGTGCTATAGAGCACAGCCTGGTGCGTAATGGAGATTCCAAAAAGCTCTTCTTTGGTCAGAACCACAGAGAGCGATCGCGGACAGGTCCGTCCTATGCACCTAAACTTTTTATAATGCAGCAAAATATTTAAAGAGCCTCAAGGTATTAAAATCTCTATTATGTAAGCACAGACAACATAACAGTGTATTAGTCAGTCATTTTAATTAGGTTAAACAGTGATTTGATAACGTTTTTAATTTAAGGCCCACCCACAATTGGTCTGGCCCATCCAAAACTGGAATCCTGGCGCTGTGCCTGATTATTAATAATAATAATAATAATAATAATTAAACGTGTTTCGCTTTTTTATTGCATTTCTGCTGTGTTGCACTATGATGTCGTCACTGCGTCAAAATATTTCTCAAACGGCAGTGCCCCCCCCTCGCCGATGACCCAATGCCCCTCCAGTAGATCTACTCTGGCACCGACTCTGCTTCGTGATTAATTTGTGGCTTAGTGACATAAAACTTTTATCTCTCTGTCTTAAACTGAAAGTTATTAGCATAACTAAAATTAAACCAAATATGCTCTTGTTAACTGACATGTCTCACTCCACCAACCAATAGTTTTGTATAGTTTTCATATGACTGGGCAATGAGAACGTGCTGTTAAATGATCACAACTGCAAACAGATTATCCTGTCTAAGAGCAGGATTATATTTATGGCTTTAGAGTACCTGTCTTTGATGTGTCCTCCATAATTAAAGCTAAGCTAATTCACTGCGTCATTCAGTAATTGTCAAAGGCTTTATAGTGCTCAGCAGTGTACATAATGTTAAGAATAGGAAACATTCTACATTTTGCTCTAGGTCACTAATCAAATGAGTATATGTTTGGCATTGGCCATGTTATTTTTAATTAAAGTTGTCATGAAAGGGAAGTTGTGATATCCTTTCCTTCCCTATTGTGATGAATGAAAAGGTTTCCGGAATGAGAGTTTTTTAGTGCGGGGCTGGATTTCTTCCTCGAGAATTGATTGGATCGTAAGAAGTTGGGCATTGTTAACTAAAAGAAGGCAAATCTGAATGCCAGTGTGCAGTCAGTTATGGAGGATATTTAGACCCACCCTCCATTGAGACATAACTCGGTATACCCAAAAATGTATTAAAAAGAGTATTTTAAGTTGTTTCCGCTGTAAGGAAACAATCCAACAGAACGCGCCGACACGTTCATCAACCCCAGAGGGTTAAACAATGTTGTAGCTCTCACATTGCCTGTATTGAAATTTTGTGTCATGACCCCTGTGCACTTAGCATTCAGATGTACAATGTGCTATAGAGCTATTCAAATCAGTCACTAATGAGGTTGTGTTTTACACTTCACAAGGTTACACTTTATTTTAAAGTGTCCGTGTGACAGTGTAATTATGCATTTAAGTCATGCCAAAATTAGGATATTAAGTAAAGATCATGTTCCATTAAGTATTTTGTAAATTTCACTAACAGATAATCATGCTTGTCCTGTCTCCTGTCACCTCAAGATTTCAATTCAGCATGGTCTTGGTGCATTAAGAGGCTTTCCGCAGTGTAGCTCTCAATTTTGTGCTTTCCTTTTGACTTTTGTACAGAGTGCCATTGTTTAGGTCAATGTAAGGCAACTGTGTGTTACACTTTCTTCTAAAAAGGGACTGATAACAAGCACACAAACACACAGTGCTGACCACATCTAATACAACTGTGAAGGTCGCTTTTTGCAAGGCCAAACCTAATGCTGCATTTTAAAATGTGTTCTGGTCTCTGGAAAACCTTCATTGTGTATACAGTATGTGGGTGTTTATGTGTATGTTTCTGCTTCATTTCTCTATTTTTTGTAGCTACTGCATGGTCATTCAATATTAATTCCATAATACAGAGTGCCTTCTGCTCTGAATGCGTAACAGATTTTAATAAATACAAGCTATGCCCTGTAATTTGTTGTTGCCAATAAAATACTATAACGTTACAATCTGCTCTGTAAATCCAGCATAGTGCCATACACTCTGATGCATATTGTAAGGTGTTTTTCTTTTTTTTTCTTTTTTTTTCTTGTCAGTTAAATTATTCCAGAGCCTATTCTGCAATCAACCCTGAAAACAAAACAAAAAAACAAGTTAGAAAAAAAGACTTGTGGGAACTTGTGTGATGACTTTGTGGTCAGAGTTTTGCTCCATCCTGATTTAATAAGCACCAAATATTTCACTTAAATCTGATGAATTATTAATTTGTGCTTGATGAATCTGCAGAATTTAAGACAATAGTCTGACCGCTTGCAGTTCTTGTAAAACTTTTTCAAGATACAATGCCAGAAATCTTTTTTGAAGCACTCATTTTAACTGCCAGCTAACTTCTAAAAGATCAGACACCTGGTGATGTGTACACTGGACTATGGAAGGCCAAATGTTCTTTTGTTCATGTACCTATTTAACCATATTTTGGGGACAAATGTATATAACAAAAACTCCATTTGGGACATCATCATTTGTAAAATCAGTATACAAATATATTATTTGTATTCTTTAAATTGTGAAACTGCAGAGTTTTATTTTGTGGGTTATGTGAGTTTTGTGGGTGTGGGTTAGAGTTGTAATATTTAACTAGCTGTATAAAAACAATAGAAGTATATGGATTGTCCCCATTTAGATTAGCTTAAGTCTCTCTCTCTCTCTCTCTCTCTCTCTCTCTCTCTCTCTCTCTCTCTCTCTCTCTCTCTCTCTCTCTCTCTCTCTCTCTCTGTGTGTGTGTGTGTGTGTGTGTGTGTGTGTGTGTGTGTACCTGGTATTCCTTATGGATAGCAAGGTGAGTAATACCAGTACATTTCAAACTTATGGGGACTTTTTTTTTTGGTCCCCATTAGGGAAACAGCTTATAAAGTTATTTTTGAAAATGTAAAAATGCATAAACATTTCTGTGATGAGTAGGTTTATGTTTATGGGATAGAATATACAGTTTGTACAGTATAAAAATCATTATGTCAATGGAATGTCCCCAAAAAACATGAAAATCCAATGTCTCTGTGTGTTCCACCAAGTATTAAAGACTAAGTTTGTGGGACCTTTTTAGTTGTGGGACCTCCAGTAATATTACATTTTTTTAATGTTTTAATGCTGTTTATATGGTTTTAATGTTGTTTATATATCTATGCTGTGTTTTTAATATGTTTAAGACATGTCAACACCATTTCTGACTGTTTTCTCCTTAAAACTGCGGTGTACCAAAGACCGTCTCGGTTTGAAATTGCTGGTGTTTCTGACATCACAAACTACTTTCCAATCACCAGTAACCAACCAATGTCAATGTGTGATCGCCAACGAGTGGATCTTTGAGCTGGTGCGAGTGAGTGGAGGAAGGTCTAATTTGCATATTCATTGAATGACGAATACTAATGACTTATTTCCACCACCAACAGAATGCTTATGATAGGTGTGGAGAAGCGATTAACGTCTTCGCGAAGAAGAAAGCAACACAGTAAACAACAATGGACGACATACAGCAGATCTTGTTCTTGCTTCTCGGCATGTGGCTGTTGTCACAAGAAGACACGCTTTGTTTGAGCCAAGGCTGCAAGGAAAAACACAGCCGAAAAAGCATGCACAAGTGACGACTTTCTGTCAATTAATCAACGTTCTTCATTGAGTCTAGTGCCACCCTTTAGTACCGGACTACTGTGCCAAAATAGTGGTACGGTCTGATCACAGATGAACCAATAAGACCTTCTCCAGCCTGTGACAGCGTGTTAAGGTATGTAATCAATAGATATCAAACGATCTGTAACAATGCAATACTAACACATATAAAAAAACATGTTTTACTCACATAACTGTGTTGCACCATTCCTGTCGGATCCAATATAGAAGGCACAGCATTGTGTTTTAATCTCAATATGTCTGCAAATCCAGTCTCGACCTCTATCTCGCATCGTTTAGCTCCACGAGTCGGTGGGCGGGCTTGAGAGGGTGCTTCTGCATCCTATTACATCAGTGGTCGACATATTCTGAGATCTCTCGTTTTCTGGGCCTGTGTCTATAAAAGCTTTTCTTTGACACACAAGGACGTTTTCAGCTCTGAAACTTACAGGATATTCGTATATCACGATGAACTTTTATATACCAAAGGCTCAAAGGAAAGTTGATTTCTCAATTCATCACCCCTTTAAAGGTCCCATGGCATGATATTTTCATTTTATGAGGTATTTCAACAATAATATGAGTTCCCCTAGCCTGAATATTGTCCCCAAGTGGATAGAAATGTTGATCGGTGTAAAACCGAGTTCTGGCTGTCTCTATGCCTTTGAGAAAATGACAGCCCAGACTAGCCAATCCTGAAGTCTCCTGGTTTGACGTCCAAGCAGGAACGGTTTCCTCCCTTTCCTCCGCCCAGAGAATCTGGCACGCCCATGCAAGCGCTCGAGAGATCATTAACGTTACTTGTGAAGGAGTGAACGCTGGCAGTTTCTCAGTGTTTGGATGTACAAATGAAAACAGAAGTCTTTCTTCAGTTCCTTCTGATCTGTGATCATTGATTTCTTATGTGTAGCTAATTATTTATTATTCGTGCACACACTGCGGCTTCTCTCTCACCCGACAGAACGGTGTTTTCGTGTTTTCTATCTTGTGAGTCAGTGTTTTTGTACGTCCTCGTCGCGTCTATCTGTTCTAAAATGTGCATACAGTCTTTTCTGTTTAACATCAGCAAACTTCACACACGCCGAAGCTCGGCCTTCAACATCCCCGACCCCCAGTAATGCATCTGGCCCACAGCGGAGGCACCAAACGCGGCGTGAGATTAAGCAGACGGGGGTAAGCGTGAGCGTATCTGGGCTAGGCTAGCCAGCTATCCCCACAATAAACTGGATTACATTCGATTACAGCTGTTGTCTCTTTGTTTGCCCTGTGTAACGTTACTCAATGCGCGTCACTGACGCTATTCATATGATTGGAACATATCTAGAAATAATGCTATACTCAACACTTACTAACTCGTTCATCTCACTGTAATGGTACATTGCATGTGTTACAAAGTTGGTAGAATAATGATGAAGACGGACTCGGTGTGACTGGGACTCGTGTTTATTCAGAACTCTCAGATACAAACACAATAAACTCGCGCTGACAGACAGCGCTCTCATAACTCAGTAGTTACTATAAATAACTTTGTTAGCAATCGCTCCGTCTCCGTGATGAACCAGTTCACCAAATCGGACTGAATCATTCTAAACGGTTCGCGTCTCGAGTCAGCGCTGATCCATAATTTACTAAAGTTACTAACTTTCTGACATGAGTGACAGCCCCTCCGACTAGAAATAAACTAATAACCTGAAGTATATGCTAGTAACTACAACAGTTCACCCTGAAATGAGACATGCTGAGAACTGATGTGAAGTGAACTCAGGTCCATCCGTCTCTGGCAGACTCGTGCCTGCTCGTGCCTCGTTAAACCACGCCCCCTCCGCTCATTTAAAATGCAAAGATGTCAGCCAATCACAACAGTGGGCGTTTTTACTGAAGTCTCACAGCAGACACGCCTCTTGAAGCAGGGCATTCAGCCACAGGGCAAACAGCAGTATAGAAAAAATGCCTTTTATTTCTAAATTATGACATTTTATGAAGTAAAAAATATACTAACAATATAAGTACACCTCAGGAAACACTATAAAATAATAGAAAAATGCCATGCCATGGGACCTTTAAGGCATGAAGAATATTTTTTCAAGGAAAAAACATTTGGTGATCAAAAATGAGTTTTAAGGAATACAATTATTGACCACAGGGGGACTTTAATAAAATTATATCCACAGTATTAATAATAAGACACATCATATTTTGATATTTTATAAAGGATTGCTCCATAAAGTCATCTACGTACAGTATAAGCCCTGCAAAATATACTCACTATACCATGGTCATTGAATTTTCATGAAATCCAAAGATTATTTAATTTATTTGACTATGGTGGTTTATAAAAACTGTTGGTTCTAATTCTAATCTTACCATATGGGGTAAACTGTTGGCATCCATCTATGTGCATTTACAGCTGTTAGATGGCAAAATGTGCTCTGGTTGACATTATGTCAAAAATCATGCCTTCTGTATTGCATACACGGAACAATAATTTTGAAGAATAACTCCCACATTTAAATATGGTTGTCATAAATTTTGCCGTGTGGCCTACAGCACCTTGGTATTTCCAAATGTTGAAGGACCACAAAATTTAATTGGCAACGTTCAGTGCTTAATTTGTAAAGTGGGAGGTCCCGGAGCGCAGAGGGGGGTGTGGATCTGGCGACTCAAAACGCAGGTTGGAGATAACGGAACAAACAAAAATGTGCAGTGCTTAATCTTTTTTCAATAACGTACCCCCTACACATTTTTTTTCTCAGCCAAGTTATTAAAAATCATTTGAGATAGAAATAAAAGTTATGACTATATAGTGATGTGCCCAGTCAGAATTATTAGATTTATTAAACAAATGAAAAACATTTGCAATAATAGACAATATCACTACAGATAACGATCATCATATATAAATTATATATATATATATATATATATATGATGTGTTTATAACATTTTTGCTATAAAAAACAATTGTAATAAAATATAGGATCATAAGATGCGCAAATTCGGGTGACATGATTTTTTACCACTTTCATTAAGTTTTGCTTTGTAGAAAGCCTTTCTTTGAAACAAATTTCATTTTGTATAAATTGTACATTAATTTTAGTAAATGTTGCATCAACTAATTGCTTGTATTTTATAAATAAAAAGCAAATATAACAGTATAATAACCATGACAATATAATAACCGTGACATGGAGGCACCGGTGCGCCGCGTTCACTTGCATTGCTTGTGAACTGCAGCGCATCTAATCATAAATAAATTAAACTCAGCATAGGCCTATGCATACATTAGCCATTAAATATATTTGTTGCATTGGATGGATCAGTATCCTTTCTACAACAGACCAGGGCTTTCTCGCGGCTCGCATCAGCAGAGCATTGCATAGTCAATAGACCGCAAAACAAACAAGGCCGCGTGTAGCCTATTCAAGGCAATTTTATTTTAATTTCAGAACATGCACTGCATGGGTGCGAAATGTAAAAAATAAAATAAATACATTGCATCAATTGTTTTCACAAGCAGTTATTTTTCAGACTATTAAATTAACCAAGAAAAAAAAGAAGAAAAACATTCCATTGTGTGACCAGATAAACAGCAACAGGCTATTGTGGGACTTAAATAAACACAATGAAATTTCATATAGTAGAATAAATGTCATATTTAGAATACTCTAAACTAAACCTTCACCTCAAAACGCATCGAAAGTTGAACACAAGTTTTTTATGGAACTTTCATAGGGAATAAATACGAACACGACCAATAAATATAAAAAAATATAAAAAATAAATACATTTGTTTTTAGACGATTAATTTGAATAGTGACATATGAGGTGCGGATTCAATAAAAAAGGTTCCGGATCCAACATCGGAGGTGCCGGAACATGTTCCGGCGTGTTCCGGCTCAAATTAAGCCCTGGCAACGTTCTAATGTAATCAACAAAACTCTTTCCAAACATCACCACCAACTGGCTTGGTTGAAATGCAGGTGGCGCTTGTTGTCTTTGTTGACATTGCTCACCCCTGGAGCTAAAGCTAACTTTACTTAATTTGTGTAAATGGTAGCTGTTTTATGGTTGTCTCTATACCACAGAGCTTTTGTAGTTTTCTCTGTTTGTGTTTGCCCAACTCAGAAAACATTCCTGTCATCTCCCTGTTGTGTTCAGGAAACAGTTCTGGAAAATATGCTGGCCTGTGCTGAATTTCCTGTGAAATTCTCTAAAGTATAATGCCCACAATACTCTGGCAATTACAGAAGTACAGCACTGCAGTAATTACAGCTTTTTGTAGAGCTTCTGTCAAAAGAAGTTTCTTATCTCAGTATCTCTCAAGTTTCTAGAAGGCGGTGTGACAAACTAAACCTGTTCATACGGCGAAGCAATTAATAAGCAGTGGGTTTATTAATGACCCTATTGTATATGGATGGTCTCATAATATTCACTCATTTTTTGTAACATTATAATCTCTTTTAAATAAATAATTTAAAATAATCTTGTAACTAGATCATTTGAAATAGCACAGAGTGATTCCTTTGATAAATGTTCTGTTTGAAATTCTTTCCAAGTCTCTCAGCTCTGGTACAAATTTTATATTCACAAAAACATTTCCTTCCATTGCATCTAATACCAGGTTCACAAGTGTGAGATCATCATAAACAAATTAATTACTGAAAGTATGTTCACACATAAAATATGATCTGAGTCGAGTCTCTTTGTAGATGTCAAAGATAACTTATTTTGATACATAACTAATTAAGGTCATGGACTGGATTTTCCCTGACTTTTTATGAACCCGTTGGTGTGTTTAGGAAAGTAAAACTCATGGGACGGCCTCTCAGAGACACCCACTAACCTTGCACCTCCTTTACTTTTGGACACTGGGTAACAGAGATGTAGCCTGGCTCCGCCCTCCTACGTACTTCTGCTCAATTTTCATTTTCCTTCAGTACTACGTCTAGGACTGCGGTGTATGCTTAGGTTTTCCCCCGAACAATTTTTTACCGGTCCAATCAGCGAACAGAGGGAGTGGCTGAGAGCGATGACGTTGATGTCGTGCGCTAGTTTGAGTTGTAGTTCAGTAATGGCGGCGGTGAAAGATGCGAGTGTGTGGCAGCGCTGACGAATGTCCTGAAGTTAAAAGTGTGGCGAGGTGGACGAGTGAGCGACACCGGTGTGCGTGATTGAGACACACCGATCTCGAGGGAGCACGGAGGCATATAAGGACGAGTGACACCGGTGAAGGACGAGAGAGGACCAGGCCTGGATTTTAAGTTGGGTTTTGTTATGTTTGTGCGCGGCAGTCATCCGTGAGGGGCTGCCGCTTTTACTTTCATTTTGTGTTTATTATTTGATTAAAAGTTGTTAAACGTTCGCCGGTTCCCGCCTCCTTCTTCCCTGAACAAACGAACTCCCGTTACACGGAGCAAGAACAATCACTGCTGTACTGCTGATGTTGTGGTCCGGGAAAAGTATTTTCCAGCTCGCTCCGTTAGTGGTGAAGGAGTTGGCTGAAGCCGTCCGTCTCCCACCACCCGCGAGAAAAACCCAGGCTGAATTATCGACTTTTGACAAACACCAAGGTCGTGTGGTAATGTAATTGCTGTCCGAATCCACATCTCTGAGTTTTAAAGAATATATCACTTCAAAACTCACTGTTTATATCCTTTATAGACCCTTTCAGAGCACTGTGCGGTTGCATGAGCTGTAATTTGCATTTCTAGACTTGTATTTCTTTAAATACTGGCAAGTGTTTAAAAGAGCAAAATATTTCACCACCGCTCAAAAAATAAAAGAAGAAAAGCACGTAAACATTTGAATTGGGCTGTTATTCAAGGCAGCATTTATTCTTATCATACTAAGCAAATGACATTTTATTGACAGCATACAATCATGTTATGATTGCACGAGATATGCACCACGAGAGCAGCGCGTTCAGATCACAAAACTCTCCTCTCCACCGTGAATAAATAACAATCCGAATGTACTAATGCACAAGGTTTTATCACTTACACTGAGGTGGTGTGCTCAGTTAATGTGAGAATCAAAGGCGAACGGCACGTGACATACGTCACGACCAAACGTTAGTGATTGGTTAGGCAGATCCAGAGTGACTCTTGGCAGATCCAATAGTTTTAAACTTCAACAGAGAACCCGCCTTCAAGGAAGTAAACGCTTGTCAATGGAGAGTGGCCAGACTCTATGTACAAATGAAATGTACGAGAGTCTGGTAAAACCAGGCTAACAGAGATGTCCCTCAAACTTGAAAAAATTCAGTCAGCAGTTTCACAGTTAATTACAGTTGTGATGTTAGTTTTTCAACAACCAAATTTAAAATTAGCAATAGGCATGAGTTTTACTTTTGTAGGGGCAAAAAGAGAATACTTGTTTCAAATAAAGTTGTAGCTGAAGTGGTATGTAAGGGTCCAATGAATTTGTGAATTCAGAATTATATAATTTCTAACATTAGACAGTCATTGTTGTAGAGTTTGACTTTGATTTGCTTATGTCACTTACGTCAAAAAAAGAAAAGAAAAAAGTGACAGTCGGACTGGCATTCTTGAAAGTTAAACTCCACACGGACACAAAACTCCAATTTGCCAGTGCATTTAGCGCTTGACTAGTGTTCTCTTGACCTTGGCAAATAACAAAAGGTGTAATTACATAGACCTTTTAAATGTACAGAGGCAGCATCAATGTACTCAGTAATCACAATCATGGAAAATTATGTATTTCATGACACAAACTATGCAGAGATACACCATGAAGTACAATCATACATTTTTAAATAATAAAGGTTACAAAAGGAGGTTCGCAGTGATTCCATATAAGAGCTATTTTTGGTTGCCAAAAGAACCTTTCAGTGAACAGTTCTTAAAATAACCTTCTTTTCTTAGCCGAAAAAAGGAAAAAATATTATTTAAAGGAGCTGTATGTCGGACTGTGGCCAAAACTGGTACTGCAATCACTTTCAAATTACTGTAGACCGGTGTATCCCCTCTCCCCCTCCCCTGACTCGAGGTTGCCAGCTAGGCTGCAGGATCCAGCCGGAACGTAGGCTGCTACAAGGAGCTTTCAATGGCAAGTGACGTGTCGTACACAGTAAGTTTTTTTTCTTTCTGTTAATTATGTTTATGCTTCAATAGCGATGTTTTGTGAAGTAATTATGAATCGCAAAAATGTACTAATGGCGATTAGCCAAATATAATCGTAAATATGAACGCTCGTATGTGACAGTACATTCCCACATGAAAAAATACTATAGTAAAATTACAGCAAAGCTAAATAACATTAGCAATGGTCATACAGGTCCACTTGCAGCATGTTTTGTCCACTATATATGCGAAGAACGAATGAGGAATAATTTTTACTGAGGTAACGTTAGGCTACAGTCTCAAATACGTTTTCACATTGCCATATATAGGCGTACTAATGTTGTTTTCCTCAGCGTCCCAGCATAATGACAGAGAAAAGGGCTCTGATAATGCATTACTAATGTTAGCAATGACGACTCGCCGTTTTTATTTACCAAACAATTCCTTAACGTTACCTTTTCAATTCAATGACCCACCTCCTCCATCTGCGCTAACCTAACGTTACTTTGCACGAACATGCATAACTTTGTTCGACTGTCATGAATATTTTAAATGTCCATTTACATTAAGTACAAGTTAGCCAAACATAGATGAACCTTACCTGTCCAGGAGAAAATTAGCAACGTTGGCATCAGTCTTCAAATTATTCTCCGTTTTCAGCCGTCTCCATCTTTCAAAGGCATCTCTTATACAAATCCTTGTTTTATCTCGGACAGTCACGACGTTTTTCTGATTCATAACGAGGTCGTTTAGGTTTCGTAAAGTTAGACATTGTTTATCCAAAAAGTTTGTAGCTGCAGCTGTGGTAACTAGAGCAGAGCTGGCAACCCCGATGCCGAAACACTACTGACTTCGTGATTGGTAGATAGGTGGAGGGTGGCGCTTCAGGCATGACACAACATGTCAACATCAACATCAGTTGAGGGCTGCAACTTCACTTTTAAAATGACAATATCTTGGCCTGACAACTGTTGTCAGTGATATAAGTATTTGAAATTAACATGATTTCTTAATGTCTAGTGACATATCAGGGCCATTTTATGATTAATTGAAATACATTTCTTACATACAGTTCATTTAAATGTTCTGCACACTATAAAGAACCAGGTTGTTTTTATGGATGTTAAAAGTTATTCATGGAACCATCATTGCCCATAAAGAACCTTTTATTTTTAAGAGTGGAGTCTTGTTTACAAGCTCACTTTTCATACTATTTTCCAGACCACAAAAAGACCACATACTGCAGCAACAAAAACTTCACTCAATACATTGACATGCATATGTAAATGTACTTTGGCAATTACAGCAGTCGCATTACAGTAATTACAGTCATTTGTGGAGTTAGATACACCTTTTTCTGGACAAAAACTAATTGCAAAGCAGGTACTTCGCAAAACGTGGTCTACCAATGCTCTTTTATGTTGAGATACATTAATTTGAATGTATTCCTGTTTGAATCCTGTTTAATGTTTTATTGTAACTTATTATCTAAGATATTAAAAGTTATAATTTTTATTTATTAATTACAAGACAGACATTGACTTTTTTTGTGCAGGAATGATACAAGTACTTTTTTTAATGAAAATAAAAGCCAAAACAGCATATAGTCAATCAAAGGAAGTACTTAACCTTCATAAAATCAAACAAAAGATTATATAAGGGTCCGTGTACTAAGTTGAAAAATTAGAAAATGGCTAATTTATTAGTTTTTAGTTTTTTCAAAAAAAGTGAAGAAAAAAAACAGAGAATTTAGCTTGATTTTATATTTTTAGGTTCATGGGTAGAACATGGATTAACGCCTTGAATATTCGATTTCCACATGTCTATCTGTGAAAGAAATGAAATAAACAATAAATCATCAAATTTAAACAGATACAAATAAATCATATACAATTTTTTTTTTTAAAGGATTAGGATTAAAGGATTAGTTGACCCAAAAATTTTAATTCTGTCATGAATTACTTACGTTCCAAACCCGAAAGACTTTCGTTCATCTTCGATTACTTTTATGATGACTTTACTACCTTTCTGGGACTTGAAAGTGGTAGTTGCGTAGGCTGTCAATGGAGAGACAGAAAGCTCTCAGATTTCATCAAAAAGATTTTCATTTGTGTTCCGAAGATGAACGAATGTCTCACGGGTTTGGTATGACATGAGGGTGAGTAATTAATGACAGAATTTTCATTTTTAGGTGAACTTTCAGCTGTCTAGCAAGTTTTGGATCAAATGTTGATTTGTGGTTTGACCTCATATTTCTTAAATGAAATAAAACATATTGAGTTCATGGTTTTCTCACAAAAGCTTGGGTTTGGCAGCTGCATTGCTAGTGTTGGATCACATTATTGACTTCATATTTCCAATAAATTAAAGAAAAAATATTGGTTTTATAGTTTTCTAACAATAGCTTGGGGATCGGCTGTTGCATTGCTAGTGTTGGAACACAAAAGAGGCAGAGTAAGGATCGTTCACACAAAATGTGTTTTTGACACAGAGCAGTGGAATGGATAAGATTGCAAGGTCTCATTTATGTGTGAGATGCTCAGAAAGCAATGAGATGTGGCACAGTGGTGAAATACATTTGTCTACTCTAGTGCTTGTTTACAGAAAAAAATCAGAAACAGCATGGTGGAACAATGCCAGTAACACTATCGAAGGTTGAGCTTAAAGTAAATTCTACAGTTTATATAAAATTGAGAAAATAGAATGAGATTATTTTCTCATTTAAAACTTCTCAATTTGTTTATACAACACAATATTGCCACTTATAAATAAAATAGTTCCCCAAAAAAAGTCCCATGCACCAGAACCACTGCAGAACAACACACAAGTGCTCATTCATGAATGGATTAGTGTGTTTGAACAAATCAGTTGTGAGAATGATTCAGTAACTCACTCATAAAGAATTGGGCTGCATCCAAAATCACATACTTCCCTACTATATAGAAGGTGAAAAAGAGTATGTGACAAAAGAAGTATGTCAGAATTCGCAGCACTCATAAAAGAGTAGGCAAAAAGTACCCAGATGATCTACTTCTTCTGGCGAGATTCTGAAGAGTGCATACGATGGACAGTGTACTAACGCATAAGGCAACAGGTTCATAAATGGTAGTGAAGGGACGTAACTGTCCAGATTACATTCATACTACACAGAACATACTTTTTAGTATTTTTTTAGCAATTTTTTTTTAGTGGCTGTGAAGTAATTACTTATTCAAAATAAGTACCTACTCAAGAGAGTATGCGATTTTGGATGCAGCCTTCTTTCATTCCTGATCGAACCAGTGTATTTGAACAAATCAGTTGGATAAATGATTCAATGACTCCCTCACAAAGACACATACAATGTAGCTTGCAGAAATTAATCTTTCTATAAAAAAGTGTATTTAATGAGTGTAGTTCCTACAACAAAAAGCATGGGAATCTATCTCTCATGGTTTAAAAAAAAGAAGTAAAGGGACACCAACATATCTCCAATTCTTAAAAACTGCCCAAAGCAGTCATAACAGATAATTCTTGCAAGTTCACATTATTGCAAGTGCAAATTCTTGCAATTCATAGTGTTGGGCTGTCTGCAATGCAAAAATTACATGACATGTTATAGAATTTTTTTCTTGCAATTTTTATATAATTTGACTGCTGTGTATGCAGTCTGTGTGTGTGTTTCTGTGTGTACGTCAGGGTGAATAAAGTTCGGGGGGTGGGGAGGGGGGGGTGAGAATGCTCCAGGGTGCATGCTCTACTTGACTTTGCCAGTGAACTGAGGCAGTGCAACATCACTTAAACAAGCTTCTGCACTTGGTTCTGGTTCTGAATCAGTGCAAGTCACTCAGCTGCTCTGAATGTACATGCTCCAGTCATCTGATTGTGAGGAGGCGGTAAAAATGACTGATCCAATTGGTAGCGAGAATGTCCTAAAAGTCTTTTCCCTTCCCCTCCACTCTCATGAATTGAAAAGGGAATTTTGAGTAGTGCCGGCAGAGAGAAGAAAGGGAGGAAGATCTGAAGAAATATTAAAATGTGGAGAGACTTTTAGCTCTTCTGACATGCACACTACAAGGACACAGTGTTGCAGTGTGAGCAACACATCGACATCGCAATGGGTTATCATTGTCAACAAGTCAAAAGAAACAGAAGCGGGAATTCACTAAATCTGAAATGTGCCGGCTGATAGTGCTGATTATTTGCACATGCTTTTCTGTGATGTTTTATCAGCAGGTTCACAAAAAGAATTATCCAAATCAGGTAAGGATGCAAATGTGCTCACAATATCTGCACTGTACACAATTTGCACAATGTAATTCCTGATCTTGCAGGCCGGTTTGGAGTGCTAGGTTGGGCAGACTACCATGATCTGGCATATATCACTTGATTATCATAATGATCAATAACTACTGCCATTTTTAATAGAAAGTGCACAAAAATCTGTTTAAAATAAGCTCATGCCAACATTTTGTTTGTGGTAATAGCACAGCAATGCATTGCCATGCAAATAGCACTGAGTTTTATGAATAGTCCACATATAATGAGCCTAATTTACATAGACACTGAAAAAACAGAACCGATTAATTATGATACTATATGGTCAATCAGTATTCTTTATGCAATCTCAGATATATTCAAAACTATGGCTATATGAGAAATTCTTTAGATTTCGCATCATACAACATGCTACAAATAGCATAGGCTATTTCTGACTTGATATTTCTCTATGAAAAGAATCCACAGTTAATCATAAAAAAGGTTGTTTTACTTAAGTTTTTAAGTTTTGAGCAGCAGAAATGGTTTAACTTGCGTAAATTGTGATAAAAAATTACTTTATGCTAAGCTACAAAGTATAGCTGTTACATGTATCTGTAGCTAAGCACAACTATATTTATATGAGTAAAAATGTAGCAAAACTGTTTCTATTTTCAAATGAGGCTTGTTTTAACTTTTCCCCCACCATTTTCGTAAATTGTGAGAAAACGCTTCCCTGCCATCAACAGAATTTTCCTGAGTTTTCACTGTTATGCGGTAGGGGGCGCTATTACGCATCTTCTGAAAGAGTACAGAATCTCCAGATCAAAACGCATGTGAAGAAGATGCAGAAACAAGCGATAGCATATGTAATCATATGCATATGTAAAATAACGTGCTCATCAACATTAAACAGAACTGCCTAATGTTACTGAATAAAATGTTGAGTTAAAGGACTGTGCAATTAGGGGTGTTGATGGACTCAATCTATTCCATCTATGTTTTGATCATTCGATCTGAATCCGATCCAGGCGTAGTCTTTGACAAAAACATGCATTTTCTCTGCTTTTTGCTCAAAATGTTGCTTTATTAATGTATCTTAAGTGTTGATAAAAAAAGAATGTATTTAGCTAGAACAAAAGTTGTTTTGTTGTTTGTATGTTTGTTTGTTTAAAAGCAGAGGCTCTGTTCTTTCTTTTTATTTATTGCATGTTCAGATATTTATACAACAAAATATTCTATGGGCCATGACATTTTTGTGAAAATGGTCAAAAATGCTAGTGGGGAAAGGGTTAAGAGAATGCCTAACTTTAAAGTCACCATAAAATTTAAATGGACAATTATTGTTTTGTTTTATAATGGAATATCGCAGTATTTATTTTAAAGGATTTATCCATGCACATCATTATTTTTTTTAATTCATGTGCCTTCATAATCTTTCATCAAAATAAGCTCAGATTACCTCACACAGACACGCACTGAAAATGTCAGAAACTTCAGCCTTTTATTTTAAAACTGGAATCAGACAATGATGAGAGACTCAAGAAGAAGATTGTTTCTGAATAGTTTAGCCAGGCGTACACAGTGCGATTTTTGCTGTCGTACGAGCTCGCAGACAATTTTTTTATCTCTGGAGAAATCGCGCGGACATAGTGGATGCTCGTTTGGTCGTGGCTCACAGCGTGTGAGAGGAATTACGAGACGAGCCGAGCACGAGACGAGCCGAGCCGAGACTAGTGTGATTGCCGCCGGCTTGCCGTGCAATACAGTCGTGCCGTGTACCAACTGCTTTGATGCGATTATCAAGTTAACTGCCTCGCAGCATGTGCAATATCTCACGACCTCCCGAGTGTCCGAATTCGCACAGTGTACGCCCCCGCCTTTAGTTGATGAATTTATGTAGCTGATGTGGAGTTAACTATCTTAGCATATAGTCATGATATATAAATCACTCTGTTGTAAGATGCCTTCAGAGCCAGAGAACATATGCTGCATGGAGATAGAACAAGTATAGTTTAGTTTAATTATGGTTATAACTTATGTCGTAATCTTGTTTTTCTGACATGCTATTCCATTTGTGTTATGAGTTGTATTGCAATAAAGGTGAAAAGACGACAGCTTGAGCAGACTCCTAAATGTGCTGTACTACAACAACTCTTTCTCTTCTCTAAAGCAGCTCAACATGGCCTCACCCCCTTTGTTGCGTGTTCCCAGGGGCAGGGCTTATGTAAATGTAAGGGTTTGTGATGTCACCAACCCGGGAAGAAGCTTGTTGTAGTCCCTACCAACCATTTGTTGTAGTCATTAAAAAGTGATTTCTGTAAAAGAAAATATTTCGCTTTGCATTGAACTTTGAGTGTAGTAAATTTGCAGATGTTGTTTATGCTCAAACAGTAACATTACACACTAACTAAAGTTAAAAAATTGAAATCATAATCAACCACCCCTTTAACCCATACACAAAAATTTGCGAACAAATGTGTATTGTGGTTTAATATTCACAGACACTAACAGAAGAAAAACCTACCTCACAATCCTCGGCTGGATCTGTTGCTAGAAATAAACAGCTTTTCTTCTGAGGTAAATTATTCCAGGATTATTCCTCACAGTGTCTCAAAACAATGCGAAGTACATGCACTAAACTTGATGTGTTTTTTCGAGTTGATGCGGGCGGGGATACTTGCATGTATCGCGTCAGTATTTGCCTTTCAAAAGAACGGGGCGTGGTTGCATTAGTGGATAATTAGCCTGCTCAAACAACTGACATCTCTCTCTTTCAAACAGATTACATAAACAGAGAATATTCGTTTTCAATTTGATTTACATTATTTAAAATCAAACATTCGTGACAAAACGTGACATTTCAACATTTATTTTGACATATGTCTCATGTTTGTGTGACAAGTATTCACTAAGTTACAGTTCATTTTCTAAAGAGTACAGAGAGTCTTCATTGACAGAGAGGCTGCAGATAGCGCATCATGTTTGTTTTCTTTATTTTGCAAAAAGCACAACATTTTGTTTTTAAGTAGTAGAAATTTAACAGATTATAATGATGTATAACCAAAATGTGTATGACCAAAATCGTATTTTTCAAGTCTCTTTTGCACCGATAAGAAAAAAAGTGTGTTGGTGCTGTTGCGATCGTCGGCCTCTTAGACATTATCAAGTCCCACCCTAGATTTTTTTTTCTTCTTGTTTGGGAAGCTGTTTCACTCAGATATACATCACAATGGGGAAGAAAACATTATTGCAACTTATGTTTCATGCCAATTTTAAATTAAGAGGATAAATATAACGGAACACATCACAAATTACATTTTATGGCATGCAGTCTTCCATAAAATTATCTATATGTAAATGTATCTGCTGTGGAATGCATTTAAAACCCTATTCGTGTAGTCGCCCCTCATTGTGTCATTTAGTCATTTATTGGAGGAAGCCATGTTCTGTTGTTAGAGTCCAGGACTTAATTTAGACTCCTAGATGAAAATATCTGTTCTGTTTTCAGACGTTTGCCGCTTTGACTTTCACATCCCTAATCTCTCTGTCCTTCTCTCGTCCCATTCTTTCTCTCTCCGCCCGGGACAACTCGTTTAATGACATGCTGCTAATCCTATTAGACAGCTCGCTCGTTCTGTTACTCTAGTGGATATCCCTCTGTCACAAATCCTGTTCGCCTGGACAAACCTAAAATGGTTTTCTAATTGTGGATTGTTAATTGCTAATCAAGAATCTAAGATAAGACAGAGACTCTCGTAGGCCTATTATCTATTATATTACTTTGGATGATAACATCTTATACACGAGAGGTTTGAAAGACAAAGAGGTCTGTAATTCTGCTCAGCCACCAACGCACATTTGATTTGTTTGTCTGTTTGTGTTACGGGGTGGATTGGTACGGAGGGGTCGGAGAGATGGAATGACACTTGACATATCTTATGTCTTGCAAGTCAATGTTCTCTCTGATTCTTTCGCCCCCTCTTTCTTTCTGTCTCTTGACACCTGATGTGTGCATCTCACTCCCCCGGCCTCTGATTTTTGATGCTCTGCATAGCAGCAGAATGAGAAACTGTCATATTTTTCTCTCTATTTTTCATTCAATCTGTTTTTCTTACTTAGTTGTGTGTATGTGTGTATGTGTGTCCCGTTCACTTTGCTTTGTTTAGGTTTGCAATGTGTATGAACTTATGTGTGTAAAAAAGAATCATAAAATCAGTAACCTGCTGCAAAAACACAGGTTAAACCAGCATAAAGTGGTTTGGCTGATCAGTTTTGATGTTTTTAGAGGGTTTTTTGGGTACTGGCTGATCTGCTAAACCAGTTGAAGGCCATCGTTTACTAGAAAAAAGCCACTAAAACCAGTAAACCTCCCTTTTTAAGATGGGTTATTAATGTGTTAATTTACATATTCTCAAGAATAAGAATCCTACAACCCGCCCCTCAAAATATCAAGGAATAAATCAGCAGCCCAGCCCCTTTCATTATTAATTCATGATCAACTCAGTTTCTACAGTTTCACAAATAACATTTATTTATTTATTTATTTATTTATTTATTTATTTATTTATTTATTTATTTATTTATTTATTTATTTATTTATTTATTTATTTATTTATTTATTTATTTAAAATGACCAAGTGTTCCATTTAAAATGGAATCTAGAGTGGAATTAAAAATTAACTTGAATTATTTCATAAAAAAAAAACAATCAACTATCATAATCATAATTCACCCTCATGTCATTCCATGACATTTTTTTCACATCTGTAATTTTAGTAAAATGTCCAAGTTTCTGTCTTTCATGAAAGGTGACAAAGAAGAGAAAAGATAATGATAAAGCTTCATAAACATATCATAGCCAAGTTTTCTGAAGCCATATGACAATTTTATATGAGGAATAGAAATTTTTAAATTTTCACTAAAAACATTGAAAGCTTTGACAATAACTATTTTTGTGTTCCATGACATACAGATTTCAAAACACAAGCCGTAAGAATATACATTCAAGGTTCTGTGTGTGCAAGAGTGGGGTGCAAGTCCAAGATCAATCCAAACTGTGACAAATGTGTGTGCATGTCATGAGATTTACTGCAGAGAGCCATGTTTCGTCATCAGAATCCAGGTCTTAAATTAGACACTTGGATCAAAATGCCAATCTGTTCTGTTTCCAGACATTTACTGCTGCTTTGATTTTCACATCCCTAATCTAATGTTATCTAATCTAGTATAATCTCCATAATAATGTGTGTGTGTGTGTGTGTGTGTGTATTTGTGTTTGTGTAGTTGAGTGGGACTTAATGTCTCTATTAGTCATCTGTAGTGTGGTGTTCTGGTTCAATAGGGCTACAGACAAGACAAAGTACCGCAGATAAATGTTCCTGTGACAATAAAATGCATGCACCCTCTATCACCTTTTCTCTTGCGTTCTCTTTCTCTTAGAGATCTTCAGTGTTACGTTTACAGTCCTTTACAAAACGAATAAGCGTGAAAGAGCATTTTTAGGTTCCTTTTTGTGTGGGTAGACACAATTGTTCACATCTCTCAGTTTGCGACTGTCAGAGTCCTGTGTGGCTTGTTAAAGATTTTTTGTTGGGAGATTGCCGTGCTCTAAATATGCGTGTCTGTGTTTCAAGTTCATATCTGATGTTACTTCTTGCCTCTCAAGGTTCATTAGAGGGCATGCAAGTCTCATGAGTGTCCAGCAGTAACTCGTATACAGTTTTTTGGGGTGGTTTAGTGGCATGCAAGTGTGTCTGTCGCAGTGCTTCCTTTGGCCTGTGAATACTAAGCTGCATAGTGAGTGCCTAAAGTATTCCCATAGGGTACTCAAGAGAGGCAGAAGAAACCACTTCTGCTGTTGCACACATGCCTAGTTTGACACAGCAACGCACACACACACACACACACACACACACACACACACACACACACACACACACACACACACACACACACACACACACACACACACACACACACACACACACACACACACACACACACAGACAAAAAAGTCTGACAGACAAAGAATGTGTAATACACATTTAACTGAGCTTTATTAGTCTTAAAATATAAATACATTTTATATTTTATGTATTTATATTTTAATTATATAATTATTATGAAATGATATAAAATAAAATTATATCATATTTACCTTTCATATTACCACATATAACTGAGGTTTATTAGTTTTAAAGGTGCAGTGTGTAATATTTATGACAGAAATGCAATATAATATACATAACTATGTTTTCCGTGTTGTATAAAGACCTTACATAATGAACCGTTATGTTTTTATTACCTTAGAATGAGCCATTTCTATCTACATACACCGAGGGTGCCCTTAAATTTAATATATAATCATTGATGAACATCTTTGATTTTAATGAAGAAGAAAAAAAAAAAACTATATGAGAGTGGATTAGAACCCGGAACCTTTGACACGGTTTACAAAAATTCTACCACCAGACTAGGGCTGTGCAATATGGACAGAATAATCATATTGCAATTTTTTTTTAATGAATATTGCAATTTTTATTTTATTTGCGATTTTGGCAATTGTTTTTTTCTTTTTCAAGTGCATAACAACACATTTCACAATGAAATAACATAGTATTAACAGCTTGATAAACAAAACTGCAATAAACTGTCTTTAAATTAAGGTTAACTTTAAATTAAGGTTAACTAACCAAAATTCCAGTCATAACAATCAATAAACTTCAAAACCGTTACATTTATATACGGCTCCATCGTTCTGCTGGACCACATATCTGTGGTCGTGACATAGTAAATGTGATTTTTATTCACTAGTAACATTTGTTTCGTAAAATCAAATAAATACAGTGCATTGATTCTTTTTTCAGATTCTTTTTGACAGCATTAAAGTTCTGAATATAATTTAAATATGTTGCTTTGGAATTAATTTCATTGTGAAATGTGATAAATCTTAAATTAATTATTCATTATGCAAGTGGGTGGTAAAAAAAAAACTGAATATGAAATAAATATTTCCAGATAATTTTCTAAAGTTTGCTTTGGCATTAGTGGCAATATAAAAGCTAATTATTCAAGGGTGTAGTTTTGCTACAGTCTATGGTTTGAACATTAGCTTATTAGTATTAGCTGGCAAAAAAATTAGTTCTGAGTTTGACAAACAAAAACCAAACACAAGCTGATTGAAAATCCCTCTGTCAGTAGGCGGCGCTTATAGAACAAGATAAATAGAGCCGTTTCCCCGGTAATCTCAGAAAACAAAGCAGTGCTAAGGAGGGAAGAAGATGAGAAAATGACATCAACTCTTTTCTCAAGGCAGTCATTTCCCTTCAGAGATACATTAATAGAATTCAGTCCTACTTTAATTCATATAGACCGATTTCCCTCAGCCATCGCTTGTAAAGGTTGTAAAACCTCTGTTCTTTCCGTAAAGAAACCTGCACTGGATGCTGTGTCTGCGTGAGACTGTTGCTTACTTTCTACTTCAATAAGTCAAACTAGCTCTACTTAACATTTTTCCTTTTTTTTACTATAGCATGATAGGAACGGCTCGCACAAATCTCATCACCCTTTTGGAGCGCACCGGTGAACGCGCACAGAGTATACTACATTGATTCACGTGCCACTAATAAACCGGGCTTCAGTCATGTTGCGCTGATAATCGGTCTTTTCAGTTCGAACGGGAACTTAGCGTTTATAAAAGCTCCGAACGCATGATGCTTATAATTCATTATTTAGCCTAATTCACTCACCACCATATTTGTTACGCTGTGTCCGCTCGGTCCGGTCCGCTGCAGTGAGAGAACTGCATGTGCTGAGTGAGCTCTGATTGGTTAACATCTTAAACATGCGCAAAAGAACGTTGTTGTATTCAGAATTAAGATATAAATAAATAAATAAAATCGCAGCTTTATGCGGTTTAGAAATCGCATGTGCTCAAATCGCGAGTGCACAGCCCTACACCAGACCACTAGGAAATTCAAATGTTGACAGAGGATCTATGTATTTATTCACTCATGCGAAAAATCTCGGGACTAATAATATATTTGACGCAAATTAATGCAAATATTGTTTGCAAATAGTCTAACTAGAACTAGAATTAGACCTAGAATTTCGTTCACTGTTCTGTTTGACCTGGTTACGGCCTTGCTTTGAATTAGTCTATTATTTTAAATAAAATTAAAATCATTCATTATTTCATTATTACATAATGATGCACATTAATTTCTATAGGCTATATATGTAGGCAAGAGAAGCCTATGTTCTGAAGAACCGTTCATGTTCAGAAGGATAGTTCATGAAGAACCGTTCGTTCATGTTCAGAAAGAAATGTTCAAATTCAAAGGGACAGTTCATGTTCAGAAGAAACATTCATGTTGAAGAACTGTTAATAATAAAGATTGAGAAGATTGGATCAGTTGTGCTCCTTTTTTTGAATACTTAAAGGGGGGGTGAAATGCTGTTTCATGCATACTGATCTTTTGGCACTGTTAAAGACTTGGATTCCCATGCTAAACATGGACACAGGTTCAAAAGCTAAGGTGGACGTTTGATGGGAGTATTTCTTTGCCAAAAT
>NC_137099.1:18706105-18778605 GCF_949357685.1 Gobio gobio
TGTCTCACGTGTTTGGGCACACAGCACGCTGAGGCGGCGTTTGTGGATAGTTCGTGTTCCCACTGCGGGAACATGACTATCTTGGAGCTAAGATCGAGACTCTCCTACCTCCGGGCTGGGGGAGTCCCCTTACCCATCCCACGAACTAGGTCTACCCCTAACCCGGGTGGACCTGCTTCTTTGGATGGCCAGGGTGATCTGAGGATTACGTTTAGGGCAAACTCGCCGAGCGATCCTCCGCAGGCCCCTAATCCCTCAGCTCCGCAGCCGGTAGAGCCTCCAAGAGAACCCGCTGGACCCTCCCACGGGAGACCAGTGGTGACTTTTGGGGCTCCAGCGGACGAACAGATGTCGATCGCTGCATCGGAGGGGGAGTTTCAGTCCTCGGGGGATGAAGGGTCAGTTGTACTGCCTCCCTCTGGGAGAGTGGCAACGGCTGCCCCGGACCCTGAGATGGCTGCTATGCTTGCCCGGGCCGCCGAAAGGGTTGGGCTCGAGAGGAACCCTCCACCGTGTCTCGAACCCTCTAGGTTGGACGATTGGTTCCTCGGGGTGGGTCGCGCTGGTTCTCAGCGTCCCGCCCCGACACCTTTCTTCCCGGAGGTGCATGAGGAGCTCACGAGGTCGTGGACGGCACCTTTTTCTGCCAGAAACCGGCCGAGTGACTCCTCCCCCCTCACTACCCTCGACGGTGGGCCAGCCAAGGGTTACGTGGGGATCCTGCCAGTGGAGCGCGCCGTCGGAGTCTGGGAGCCTGGCTAGCGCTTCCCAGCCCGTCTCGGTGGCTCATCCGTACCATCAGACTCGGCTATGCGATTCAGTTCGCCCGGCGTCCCCCCAAGTTCAGGGGCGTTCACTTCACGACTGTAGTGGAGGCGAACGCCCCCGTGCTCAGGCGAAGGACGCGATAGAGCCGGTCCCTCAAGCCGATATGAGGTCAGGGTTCTACAGCCCGTACTTCATTGTACCCAAGAAAGGCGGCGGGTTACGACCGATCTTGGACCTGCGATTCCTGAACCGGTCCCTTCACAGGCTGCCGTTCACGATGTTAACGCAGAAGCGCATCTTCAGGTGCATCCGTCCCCGAGATTGGTTTGCAGCGATCGACCTGAAGGACGCGTACTTTCATGTCTCGATTCTCCCTCGACACCGGCCCTTTCTGCGCTTCGCGTTCGAGGGACGGGCATATCAGTACCGCGTCTTACCCTTCGGCCTGTCCCTGTCGCCCCGCGTCTTTACGAAGGTTGCGGAGGCGGCCATTGCTCCCATGAGAGAGCATGGTGTTCGCATCCTCAACTACCTCGACGACTGGCTGATTCTTGCCCAGTCGCGAGAGCAGTTGTGCGAACACAGGGACAAGGTGCTCAGTCACCTCAGCCAGTTGGGACTTCGGGTCAACTGGGAGAAGAGCAAACTCTGCCCCACGCAGAGGATCTCTTTTCTCGGTATGGAGATAGACTCGGTCGCCATGACAGCGCGCCTCACCGAGGAGCGCGTCCAGTCAGTGTTGAACTGCTTGAATTCGTTCAAAGGCAGGACAGCGGTACCACTGAAACATTTTCAGAGGCTCCTGGGGCATATGGCATCCGCAGCCGCAGTAACGCCGCTCGGATTGCTTCATATGAGACCGCTTCAACGCTGGCTACACGATCGAGTCCCGAGATGGGCGTGGCACAGCGGTTCCCTCCGCGTCCAAGTGACTCCGAGGTGCCGCCAAACCTTCGGCCCGTGGTCGGACCCTCTGTTTCTCCGGGCGGGAGTCCCCCTAGAACAAGTGTCCAGGCACTCCGTTGTCTCCACGGATGCCTCATCCACGGGTTGGGGTGCCACGTACAACGGGCTTGCAGTTTCGGGTCTGTGGACGGGGCCTCAACTGCAATGGCATATCAATTGCCTCGAGTTGTTAGCAGTTTGTCTTGCACTCAGCCGCTTCAAAGTGCCGCTCAGAGGCAAGCACGTTCTGGTCCGGACGGACAACACTGCGGCCGTGGCGTACATCAACAAACAGGGTGGTCTACGCTCCCGTCGCATGTCGCAACTCGCCCGCCATCTCCTCTTATGGAGTCAGAAGCATCTGAGGTCGCTTCGTGCCGTTCACATTCCGGGCCTGCTCAATCGTGCGGCCGACGAGCTGTCACGTCAGCAGGTACTTCCGGGAGAATGGCGACTCCATCCCCAGGCGGTCCAGCTAATCTGGAGTCGTTTCGTGGCCGCACAGGTAGACCTGTTTGCCTCCCCAGAGACGACCCACTGTCAGTGGTTTTATTCCTTGACCGAGGGGACCCTCGGGTCGGATGCCCTGGCCCACAGCTGGCCCCGGGAAGAACGCAAGTATACGTTTCCCCCAGTGAGCCTTCTTGCGCAGACACTGTGCAAAGTCAGGGAGGACGAGGAGCAGGTCCTGTTGGTCGCTCCGTATTGGCCCAACCGGACTTGGTTCCCGGAACTAGTGCTCCTTGCGACAGCACCTCCCTGGCCCATTCCTCTGAGGCAGGACCTCCTGACTCAGTGTCGGGGCACCCTATGGCACCCGCGTCCGGACCTCTGGAAACTCCATGTTTGGTCCCTGGACGGGACGCGGAGGTTCTAGGTGACCTACCGCAAGCGGTAGTTGACACCATCACTTCCGCTAGAGCCCCCTCTACGAGGCGCCTCTATGCGTTGAAGTGGAACCTGTTCGTCGACTGGTGCTCTTCTCGCCGAGAAGACCCCCGAAGATGTTCGGTCGCATCTGTGCTTACCTTTCTACAGGATGGGTTGGAGCGAAGGCTGTCTCCCTCCACCCTCAAAGTCTATGTCGCCGCTATCGCCGCTAATCATGAGCTCGTAGATGCAAAATCTCTAGGTAAGCACGATCTGATCGTCAGGTTCCTTAGGGGAGCGAGGAGATTAAATCCGCCTCGTCCTCCCTCCATACCCTCTTGGGACTTAACTCTGGTGCTAACTGCACTACAGAGAGAACCTTTTGAGCCTCTGCAGTCAGCTGAGTTGAAAGTTCTGTCGTTAAAGACAATACTCCTGACTGCGTTGGCCTCCATCAAGAGGGTAGGGGACCTGCAGGCATTTTCGGTCGACGAATCGTGCCTGGAATTCGGGCCCGGTAACTCTCATGTGATCATGAGACCCCGGCCTGGATATGTGCCCAAGGTTCCCACTACTCCCTTCCGGGATCAAGTGGTGAGCCTGCAAGCGCTGCCTTCGGAGGAGGCAGACCCAGCCCTAGCTTTTCTCTGTCCCGTCCGTGCTCTCCGGACTTACGTGGACAGAACGCAAAGCTTCAGGACCTCAGAGCAGCTCTTCGTCTGTTACGGAGGACAGCAGAAGGGAAAGGCTGTCTCCAAGCAGAGGATGGCCCACTGGATAGTGGATGCCATCGTCTTGGCTTATCAGTCCCAAGACGTGCCCTGCCCGCTCGGGTTAAGAGCCCACTCCACTAGGGGTGTTGCCTCTTCCTGGGCGCTGGCTCGTGGCGCCTCGCTGACAGATATTTGTAGAGCTGCGGGCTGGGCGACACCTAACACGTTCGCTAGATTCTATAGCCTCCGTGTAGAGCCGGTCTCTTCCTGTGTGCTCACTTCCCATAGTCAGTAACACCGAAGTGCCCGTTCTAGTGTCGGCTTGCTGCGCCATTCCCTCCCCTATGGTAGACGGATGCGTGCGCTTATTTTGCTCCAGTCGAGTTCCCCGGAACGGCGAACCCTGTTGAGTCCTCCGCAACCCGCGGCAGTCGGACGTGGCGGAGCATTCGACGCCAGGCCTAATACTCGTATGCATTGGTGGAACTTGTGTTAGGCTGGGTTCCATATGTAGTGACCCCCACGGCGGTCCCATATGTGTATTCTTCCACGGTACGGCTCCCTACGGCGAGCCCGTGTCTTTCCCTCGGCAGAGTTTCTCTGCCGTCCCAGGTACGTGTTGTCTCCCTCCTAATTGGCCGGGGCCACTCCTGGGACTTCCGTATGTTGTGCTGCCCACGGCCAGCCCATACGTGTATTCTCCACATGGTAACTCCCTCTGGGCATGATGTGGCTTCCGCAGCTGCCTTCACAGGCACGCTTTCCCAGCGTTATCCAATACAGTCAGCTGAGTGGGTCTTGCGGAACAGCAGCTTTGACTCTTCCTGCGTGAACTTTCCCGCCCGCATCAGATCGGGGTCTGTGGGGCTCATCGCTGGGCGCTGGAAGTGGTAGTAACTATGGCATTTTCCATAGGGGATCCCAATTCGTCGGTACGTCCGACGTACGTCGAACGTGACCGACTGAATGGGAACGTCTCGGTTACATATGGTAACCCTCGTTCCCTGAAGGAGGGAACGGAGACGTACGTCCCGTCGCCACATTTGCTGTACCATCACTGCAGGTTGAGTCACTACGTTTGGCTCCTCAGTGAAAAACAGCGTGCATTTGCTCTCGCTTCCTGTTTATACCCGCGGCGCGGAGCGCGAGATGCCAATCTCGCACGCCAATTGTTCATTGGCCGGTTCTAGATAGCTCGAAGCTGATAGGGGCTCCCAGAAGTGATCCCAATTCGTCGGTACGTCCGACGTTCTTCTCCGTTCCCTCCTTCAGGGAACGAGGGTTACCATACGTAACCGAGACGTTCTATACAAAACCATGTCTTGTTTTGATCTGTTGTTTAATTACTAAAAATAATCAGAGCACATCAACCATCTGTTTGTTTTACTGACTGAGAAAATGCCTTAGATGATTCAGTGAGAGAGCGAGCCGAACAAATGCGAATTGATTCTGATTTGACTGTTTGAATTCACTGAAAAGAAAGAACTGACTCAAAAGAGGGATACATTCGTGACGAATGATTGGGATCGCTGGTTCAGTCAACAGAAATACGGGACACACATAATAACTGTTAATGCGGCCCCTGTTTTCACTCAAATGATTTGATTAATTGATAAATGCTACTACTACCTGTTTTTTTCTTTTTCTTTTTGGAGACGGAGCAATTATATAAATTTAAATGGTGATATTTTGTCTAGAATGTAATATACTCACATTTGTTAATTGAACTATTGTATGAAATCATTAATTACACACTCTAAAAAAAAAGGTTCTACATGGCACCAAAAATGGTTCTTCGTCGTAATCATAGACAAGAGGAACCACTTTGGGTGCTATATAGCATCATATCTTAACATGTTCTGTATATGATAGCGGTGCTATATAGCGCCTATGTTAGCGGTGCTATACAGCACCTAAGTCAAAGGACCAGTGAAGAACCTCTGAAGAACCACGGAAGCACCAAAATTGGTTCTATATAGCACTTAAAAAGGTTCCCCTATGATTACGAGCCAAGAACCATTTTTGGTGCCATGTAGAACTTTTTTTTAGAGTGCATGTAAAAACTGTCAGAATATGCAGCTTATTTTGATTTTTTTTACAGCATCTGCCCTCAACCTTGAACCTTTGAGCTGATGATTGAGACTCCTAGGGTTTCATGTGTGCTGATGTTTAAAGGAATACAATCTCATTCATCTCAAAATAAGATTTCTTATTTTGTTTTTTTTCTTAACCCAAAAAGCCATCATGTCTATTTGTCTTTCACTTTAAAATGGTAAGATGATCTTTAAAAGAAATAAAACCCATCATATCTTTTATATTTAACAAAGCGCTGCAAGGGTATTTAAAGAACCAGAGAGATGCTCCAGGGGAGGTTTGGCATGCTACAGACTCCCTCATGCCTAATATGTCATGCTTTCTTTCTCTTTCCCTCTTCTCTTCTTTTTATCCTCCTCCGCCATCCCTCCCCCACTCCCCCTGCCCCCCTCCATTCTCTCTCTTGCTGTTTCTCCGATCCAGTGCCTTGACCTTGACACCCACTTTTTACACTCTCCCTTGTTGTTGTTTTTTCTTCCTCTGTTCTCCACAGTTCTCTCTAAATCTTAATGTCTTTATCCAGCGTGATGCCCATCCACTTTCTGCTAAGATTAACCATGAAACTGCTTTTATTAAATGCTTTGTATTCTGATCTCCTCTTAATGAGCCTTTGAAGAGCCCGCTCGTGGATTTTCTCTTTATCTCTTTCTGCTGCAGGTTATTCTCAGCTGGATGTGGAAACCTGCCGCCCCGCGTTAAATCTGTTCAATCAGCATTTCTCAGCTCCTCCCTGTTAGTGCAGTACCGGCTGATGTGAGGTCAGCACACTTTGATCCTTCTGCTTTCTGAAGCCTGACACCATGTCAAGCTAGCGGCACGACAAAACTAGACCACTCCCATTATGATAAATGCAGATAAGCAATAATGTATAATGAGATTGTTCTAGTTTGTTGCCTTGTTATCAGTGGCTATGTTTACATGCACAACTCTTGTTTCAATCAGACTAAATTCAATCCGATTGATGAATCTGAATGTAGTGTTTACATGGACTCTAAATAAAGTGATCGGGTTAACGTGCGTGTTTATATGTCACAGTCTTCAAATCTGAATACATTTTTTTTCACACACTTTTTTGTTTTATATTTATGTAATATTTATCCATTTCTGGTCATAATTTGGAGACAATGATCATAAGAACCGTTTTGCCATGCTGCTTATATTTATCACGCAGTAAAATTGTCCCTCCCCACGTCCAAAACCAGTAATCTGTGGATGAGAATCCAAACAAAGGGCTGGTGGGACATTGTCCCTTCTCCACTTCACAGATGCTGAATAAAAGGATCATTTTAGAATGACGGTACACTCATTTATATAACACTTTATTCAACAGCTCGTTCCACGCATCATACGTCATTACGCTATTTGTACGTCATTGCACATGCGCAGTCCTTTCAGTCTCGGTTTTCAATCCGATCAAGTGTTTACATGTATTCTCGATCAGATTAGAAAAAGAATAAACCACCACTAATGGATTATTTGGTCTCAACAGCAGCGGCTCAGCTGGCGCAGCCCTTAGTATACAATTTGAAATCTGCCATCTTTTATAAATACAATAAATAAAATAATATATACAGTATATTAGTATATTTAACGCTGCATCCGTTTTTTCCCGTCATCCTTTGGCTAGCGTTACATTATATGACCATTCTCTTATTCATGCAAAATCTGTGGCCCTGTCCCAAATGGGGGTTCTGAAACCTAAAATGACAAATGGGACACCTACTGTCTCATGGACTTAACAGACACATGCACACGGCAGTCATTGTAAGTCCACAAGACGGAAAGTGCATATGAAATGTGCCATTTGGAACAGGACCTATGAATCTCCTGTCTGTGTGACACACACGTGTGACTTCAGACAGTGCTTGAACGGACAAAAACACACAAAATTATGCCAAACTGCCGTTTTGTCGAGTATCCTCTTAAGCACAAATGAAGTCTTAAATGAAAGTAAAGATTTTTGAGAAAATGGGATGTGTGTTAGATCCACATCATGTGCAGCAGATCTTAAAATGAGAGCAGCCTAATAAACCTGCTGCTGTCTGTCACTAAAAATAATCAAAGAACAAAAGAAAAAGAGAAAATCACTCACTGCTCTTTAATAAGGATTAATCTATATTTAATTTATAATTTATGCAATGTGAAGTGTTTGATAATTGTATTCTTTTAAATTTCTCTATATATCCTACCTGTTAGACCTACCTGAAAATCGTAAAGCTCTGTTTATAAGGTTACATGGGTCAAAAACAACGAAAACAATAACTTTTTGTGCATTTTACATTTGTGCAAAAATATTTAGCACTGATATATTGAAGGGCAAAGGTAAATGTGACTTTATATAATGGGTTTCTGTGAAGATGTTTTTATTTTTATTTTTAAAGCATAATAAGATACATAAACTGTAATACTGAATGTCTTATAATTAATGGCTATAGTGGAGGGAAAACATTAGTAGCAGTACTGGTGATGCTGATATATTTAAAAAAATGATTACAATATAAAAATGTAATAACATTTTTAAAAATGTGTGATGAATAAGTTATTTTTTTGTCTAATTAATTGTATTAATTAATTTAATTTAATTTTTTAACTTATAATTTTATTTTATTTTTTTAACTATTGACAGCACTAATATATTTGAAGAGTTCAGATGATGCAAAAGCCTCTAAAAGCCAATTTGGTAAAAAATTCGATAATGATACTGAGTGAACGTTCATAAAATACTTTCAGTTCAAACCCACTAAATCCCAGCCTAAGCCCATTCAGAAGTACCGGTACTTATGTAGAAACCTATACATAGAAGCCTGACAAAACTGCTTATTTTAAAGAAAAACGTCAGACGGACTTAGAGGCTTTTGCATCTGAAGTCTTCATATATATATATATATATATATATATATATATATATATATATATATATATATATATATATAAATATATATATATATATATATATACTGTATATATATATATATATATATACTGTATATATATATATATATATATATATATATATACTGTATATATATACTGTATATATATATATATACACACTTTATGAGCATACCCATTATGCATTAAAAAAAGTTTTACAGTGCTGGAGATGCCCACATAACATATGACTAAGCTGGTGGTATTTGAGATATTGATTTTTGTATAGTCGTCTGTGTGTAGGTCTATCTTTTTTAATGGATTGACACTGTTGTTTAAGGTCAGTGGGTTCCGTGGGTGCCACGCACATGCCAACTAAGCAAACATATTGATTAGTGATATTATTTGAAGGGGGAAAAAATTAATACATAAAATAAATAAATATGCACAAATAAATGAAAAAGGACAAAACAATAAATAAATACATAAATATGTCATAGTTTAGAAAAGTTTATTGTAATATTTTGACAGTCCAGGGTTTATACTCTGGATTGACATCTGATTTTTTTTATTTATTTTTTTACTTTATTCAATTTACTCTGCATTCCACCCCCCAAAAAAGACATAGACAAGTTGTTTTTATGATATCTAATCCTGGCTATCCTTCTTGCACACTTTATGTCATTTAATGACTTCCTAGTTGAAAAAAAAAAAGATGTTTCACTGTGGCCATTGAAAATTAAGTTCTCGAATGCTATACCTGCTGGGGGATGATGAAGGTAGACTCTGGGAGAAGAAGAGATAATAGGATTAAGTTAGAAAGCAATTTTTTCGTTAATGCTTCATGTGGGCACATGATGTGAAGTCATTCAGCTACTTTCTGAAATATCATTTAGTATGGCAACCTTGAAGGAATTAATGAAAAAAAATATAATTTATGTGAAAACTTAATTGATTAGACAATTTCGAGAGCATTAGCATTCGATGGTGAACATTTATCCAAGTTCTCCCACTGGACTTGCTCCTGTGGCTTTGTTTGAAAGTGTTAATGTTAGAAAATGGTCTCTGTTTATTTTCTTTGGGTTTTTCCCTTATCAATATGGAGTAGAGATAGTAATTGCCTAGTGAAGCAACATCGCAATTTTTCGAGAAGCAGAATATTGCTGTACTCTCTCTCTCTCTCTCTCTCTCTCTCTCTCTCTCTCTCTCTCTCTCTCTCTCTCTCTCTCTCTCTCTCTCTCTCTCTCTCTCTCTCTATCTATCTCTCTCACTCTCTCTCACACACACACACACACACACACACACACACAACACACTCTACCGCCACTGCACTGACCATAAACCACACCAATTCCCATGTCCACTCTTGTCAAGGAGTCACTGGAGCTCTCAAATCCTTGTTTTAAATCAATGTGATATAGAAACAGCTCACTAAGCTCATGGCAGGTGAGATAGTTGGGTGTTTCTTCGATTACTGTTGATGTCCCAGGGGTTAATGCTTATTTAAACGGATTACATTTAAAAAAAAAATTATATGAAGGTCACATTGACACTGTCTTGGAATTTTATAATAAATTATATATATATATATATATATATATATATATATATATATATATATATATATATATATATATATATATATATATATATATATATATATATATACTGAATTAGCTTTTTTATATTTTCTGTATTTATTTTGATTCTAGTTTAAATTTTAGTATTTGTATTATGTGTTTTTTAAATTGTATTAATATTTCTATTCAGCTTTATTTAAGTTTTAGTCATTTTAACCCTTCTAATGCATGAATGTTAGGGTCTTAAGTGGCCTGGATCTATATCTAACACAGATGGATCTCTACCTGATACGATAATATAAAACTCTCCTAATATTAGAGTAACAATTACAGAAGAATAAAATAAAATATATTTTGTTAACTTTTGGAGCTTGGGTTCAATTTAGCAGATGTTTTATACCATTATCCCTGTTCTTATCAGAGCTCATTTCCCAGCACATTCAGGCCTAATCCACACGTAGCCTACACGGGTATTTTTATAACCAGAGTTTTTCCTCCTCCATTTAAAAAAACAATGTGTCCACACAAGCATGGTTTAAAAAAAATCTCTGTCCACATGAAAATGCAAAACTCCACTATATGATTGGCTGCCTGATTTCCACATGGGTCCTATCCACAGCACCGATGTACTGAGGGATGCCATGGGCTCAGTGAAACCCTTCTGCAAGTTTACTTTGGACTCAGTGACAGGTAACTGTAAATACACAGGGGCAGGGCCCAAGTGGACTGAAGCTTCACACACTATCCTTACTATTTTGTATTATTGCATTCTGGCGCCTCTGTTCTGCAATACAATGAGATAACTGTGCATGTATCTGTATACATGTGATAAGCGCTGTTAGCAGAGTTATTAAAAGCTACGTCCGCCATTGCATAGACTCCACTCATGTAAACAAAAGCGATAACGCCGCACAATCTGACGTCAAACAAAGGAGAGAACGGTGCACACTTCGACTTAACAAGCCGAAATCTCCGGTTTCACCATCTACACAACGCTGTAACCGGAGTTTCTAAAAATTCTCACCCGTGCCGGAGTTTACAAAAAAGTCTGGTTTCTGTAACCTTATACTGCGTTTGCGTGTGGACGAACAGCCAAACCGCGAGGAAAAAGCTGCGATTTTGAAAATACCTGTGTTCGTGTGGACAGGGCCTCAGCATCTGGCTCATATTCGCAGTCTCAAACATATTCTTTTCACAGAGTCAGACACACCGTCACAGCCCCAATCATCACAGACTCACCAAGAGCCGCCCACTCATTCACAAGCACCAGAATACTGACTCGCTGCAGCTGCACCTGCACCTCATCAGAGACTCACACTATATATTCACCCAGTCACCATTCACCATTCACTCATTGTCTGGTCTTGTCTCAGTACATGTTGAAACTACAGACGCCTTACCTCTTTAACTGTGATCATCCCATCCCATCCCATCCTCCGTCCGTCCGTCCGTCAGCCTGGTTACCGATCTTCACTCTTTGAGTTCTACATCACCTGCAAGATACCACACTCTGAGTCTGCACTAGCTAAGTCACCATTACCATTCAACATGTCACCATCTACTTCCATTGCCTGGTTCAGGCAGTTCCAACCACACTCTAAACTTAATAAAGAACACTTTTACCTGCTTGTCTGTGCCCTTCTGTTCCGTGCCAATTCTCAAAAGTATCATTTTCAACATCTTCAAAATCAATATTTTGATCGCTGACCGCTTCTTCACCAGATCCACCAACAATTGACAGTGACACTAATGTTTGATTTCGTTCAGTACTTGCTTTGAGGTTTGCTGATGATATTTCCTATTCTTTTGTTTTCTGCCTGCGGTAACTATGAGTGAAACGTCACTTCATCATTGTGTCAGACATTGCCACCTTGTGGAATAAAGGTGAATTGTGCTTATTCAGTCATCAAAGATTAAATGATTGTTCTGCAGAATACATATACTTACAATGTTACACACCTCAGGTCATTAATGAACCTGTCCAATTTTTTACAAAAAGTGAATGGGAAAACAGACATTCTTTTTTTCTTGTTATATTGTTTACAATGAATTGATTGAAGAACACTACGACGGTTGATTTCTAACTTTAAAAAATGAATGAGGAGGAGGATAGTGAATGGTCCCGGATCACTAAACACCCGAGGTATGCGTTTAAGGGTTAATTAATTAACAAAAATTATTTTCAATGGTTTTATATTTAGTTAACGATAACAACACTGGTTTGTATAGATTGCTTTACACATATCTCAGACCTTTTAGGTTGTGTTCACACTTGTAGTTTGGTTCTCTTCTTGGTTATTTTGGTTCGCTTAGTGTTCACACTGTCATTTTTAAGACTCAATCTAAATATACACACTCAAGTATTTTGCGATGGAATGTATATATACTGTATATATATCTGACATCAAACAAAGGAGAGAACGGCACACACTTCGACTTCACAAGCCGAAATCTCCGGTTTCACCATCTACACGACAGCGCTGTAACTGGAGTTTATATATATATATATATATATATATATATATATATATATATATATATATATATATATATATATATATATATATATATATATATATATATATATATATATATATATTATGTGTCAATTAATATATTTTTTTTAAACTATGCAATGCAATCTCACAGCAATTCGTAAGTATTTTACGAGGTTGCTAATTTGTAAAAAGGTGCTAAAAGGTGGTCCTTCCTGGTGACTTTGTAGAAATTGATTATACACATAAAGCACTTTGCAATAAACATAAAGCACTTTGATATTAGTTGTGAAAATATTTGAAACAAAAATCTCTAGTGCATAATTTCCAACACAACCAACAATTTTTTCCCCCTCCAAAAGTTAGTGTACTAGGTTACCAAGGAGACATCAGTAAAGAACATTCTTGAAGTGAAATATGATCCTTGAAAAATCAAGGTTAACCACTCATGAACAGAATACTTTTTTTGATAATTTCAAATCAAGTTGTAATTTTGTCATTTAAGATACATAAAATGCTGACTATGAAATTAGTCTCAGCAAACATTTTGTTCTAAATATTTTTAAATGTAATGTCCACCATGAAATAAATGCTGATGTGATATGTTATGGAAACAATATTTATTCATCATAGTTCAGGAAACTTAAAAAAAAAAAAAAAAAAATACAAGAAGTAGACAATTTAAATAAATCAGAGAGGTTAGTTTTTGAGGTTCATTTTTATGGGGGTTTAATTTCTCCAAAATATCCCCTATTTGAAGAAACACCCAGTTGTGAGTTGTTACATCGATGGAAAGTGAGTATCTGTGGGTATGTAGGAGTTCAAAACCCATGTATTAGAAAGACGGAGAGTGAATTCATCTGAGCCAAAAACAGACAGCAAATATGACAATGATGGATGAGACATCCACGGATTTAAAATAAGAGCGGGCGAGAGGCTGGACAGATAAACATAAAAAAAGAGAGGAAAAAAAGCGCGGCCAAGTTAAAGTAGAGATATAAATCTCAGGATCCAAGTCGGAGCCAGGCCGTGCATTTTTTGTCCCCCACGGCAAGACACTATAGACGAAGTACTGTAATTTAGTCTCTTAGCTGATCTTGTCAGGCTGCATTATGACAGATGACAGATCATAACTAGTGTTCAGAGATTGTTATGAATGATTAATACTCCAGTGGCAAAAAAAGCAGGGTGATGGGATTGGGGTCACGCCTGAAGTGTCAGAGAGAGACAACCAGAAAAGCAGAGAGAAGGAGAAGCAGAGTTGGCTGCATATTCATGCAATATGATTGGGTTGATTATGTGTATGTGTGTATTGGGGGCTGAGGCAGATGGTGGGAGAGTGTGTGTGTGGTGTGTGTGTGTGTGTGTGTGTGTGTGTGTGTGTGTCTGAGAAAAAAGACAGAGAGGGTAACTGCTCTTTATGATTTCCATGAGTTGAATGTTTAATGTCCTTGACTCGAGGGACACGTAAACATGTTCTTCATATAATGAGCCTTTGAAGAGTCTTCAGCGAATAAGATGTCTAGATCCGAAAGTACATTTGCTGTGCATGCATGTTTGTGCTCGTTTGTTTGTTTATATGTGTGGTTTCTGTCCTCTAAGTGCATGTGTTTACCCTGCGGGCACAGCTAAGCTAGTGAAGTACTCTTTGTATGTAAATTTGTTAAGCTGTTTTTCTTGTCCTTTACATTTCCAAATTCTACTCCACTCTTTTACAAATGTTCTAGAACAGTGGTTATCAACTGGTGGGTTGTGACCCATAAAAGGGGCACAGGTCTGTTGTGACAGGGTCATGGACAGCAGGAGGGGGGAAAAAAACTGTTAAAGCTAATAATAAATTAATTTAACCATATAATCATGCTCAGGTTGCAAAACACTTACAAGTTTGTATGTTAGTTGAAGGGATAGTTCACCAGACTGTTCCACAGATTTTTTGGGTTAACCAACCCATTTAATGCAATAAATGAAAACATGAAAATTAAAATGAACAATATTGCATTTCTCCATCTTGGTGTCTGCTCTGAAACTTGGGTATGGAGCATGACATGCAGGAAAAAAAGTAGTAGGCTAATTACTCATTTGTTCCCTCAAGTTATAAATCTGGTTCACAATTTACTAAGTCATTCCCTCAATTTGCTAAATCGTGCACACAATTTATAAATAGAGGGAACGTTTTGGCAAATCGAGGGAACGAAATAGTAAAAAGTCTGCACAATTGAACAAATAGGAAGCCATGCGCATGATTTATAAATCGGGGGAACGGATTAGTAAATTGTGCACACAAATAATTTTTTTTATGCGGAACTCCGTACTTGGGTGAAGATCCAAACGCAGCTTTTATTGGGGCAATTCAGAATCGTAATCCATATAACAGCCGAGGGTCAAAACCACAGGGCAAACAACCCAGGTAATAACAGAGTCCAAGACACAGACAAACAGGGAAATCCAGGGAGACAAGCAGAAGATCAAAACCATGAGAGTTGAAAACATAACAGAAAACAGAAAACATAAGTGTGACACTTACAAGACTTCACAATGAATGACTAAGTTAACTTCCTGTCTCCAGAGATACCTTTATCTGATCGATTTTTGAAGGCAGCATATTTGTATCCTTCGCTGACTTTGATATCCCACAATCCTGTGCTTTACATTCTGTGACAGTTGAGCTGGAAAAATAGATGGTGTACGAAAGTTACGTTTGCTGGTCAGTTTGTGTGTAAATGTAAGTTTTTTACCAACATTTTCCACTTCTGATGTCATTTCTAGCGAGAAATTACTATTGTAGTTATTAAATATTTGTTTAGTTCTCACCAAAGCTCTCTCTATGTTGCTGTAGATCATTAAACGGTTACACTGCCTAATGAGCCAACGAGTCAGCTGCCTAGGTTTTCAGACGCAGCCAGGGTTTATATAGGCAGGGTTAACAAGAATAATGAGACACAGGTGGATGTAATCAGGCATAATGAGTCCGGCCAATGGGTTGTGGGAAATGTAGTCCATGGTGAGATAACCAAGACAGAAGGAGTGTCCTTTGGTGGAAATCAAGGGCTCCCCAGCCCTTATGATGGACATAACACTTGATTAATGTTAAATCATATAATACATGTTAATTGTCACTGTGCAGAAATTCAAGTGGGTTTGCCAACCACCATTAAAAGTAAAAGAAGAAAAAGAAGAAGAAGAAGAAGAAGAAGAATTGTCACTGTGATGCTGGAACGAGGAGAGGCGAGGACCTAATAGCAAGCAGTTTATTAACAAAAATACAAAGGTAATCCAAAGGGAAAAACAGATGATGGGAATCTAAATGAGAAACCATAAATCCAAACATGAAGACAACAATATTCCAACGGGGAAACATAACAGCTTTACAAAAGGATGTAAAGACAACGACCAACAGCCAAACACTGAAACACAGGGGTATAAGTACACTGGGTAACATGAGGCTAAAAAGGCAAAGGTGAAACCGATTAAACGCTATGGTGACTAGCAAGGGAAAATAAGGCTACGTTCACACTGTCAGTCCAAATCCGATTATTTGTGTATCTGATTGGAATCTGATCTAAAATTATTGCCGTCCACTTTGTGTAGGTCAGATCTAATTTGTGTGTCCATGCCGCTCTTTCGATTTCCGGGATATCTGCATCGGTTTGGCAATTACGCTGGTATAGGCATATGGCAAAAAACAACAACAACAACTGCAGCATGGAAGGGTTTGCAATACAGATGTTGTCTTATTTACAACATGACATTGTGTAGCCGCCGTGTGCTTGACTGCTGGTCTATGAGGCAAGGGCAGAAACGTAGCAGGCCGATATGAGAGGTTTTATTCTACGCTGTCATCTCCGCCAGTTTCTACACTCAAAAAAAAAAAGGTTCTATATGGCACCAAAAATGGTTCTTGGCTCGTAATCATAGGGGAACCTTTTTAAGTGCTATGTAGCACAAATTTTGGTGATTCAGTGGTTCTTCAGCGGTTCTTCAGAGGTTCTTCACCGGTTCTTTGACTAAGGTGCTATATAGCACCGCTACCATATACAGAACATGTTAAGATATGGTGCTATATAGCACCAAAAGTGGTTCCTCTATGATTACGACGAAGAACCATTTTTGGTGCCATATAGAACCTTTTTTTTTAGAGTGTAAACATGTCTCTGTTCTGACCTATTGTTATTCTGCTCGTCTGACACTTTGCAACAACACAATCTTGTTTCTGCAGCAACTTTTAGCATGTTTCCTATAACAATGTCTGACGTTTACGTTTTACGTGGCATGATACATTTTCAGACTGAAACAGATTTTCAGAAATACAATTTGAATAGGATTCAAATCTTATCGGATTTCAATCAAATATGCACAAAGATTTGGACTGACAGTCTGAACGTAGCCACGCTTGAAGATTTTAAGCCCGATTTTGGGCCCAATTTGCAACCCCCAACAATCTGGGGGGTGTGGTCCAATTTGAGGCTTCTCGCAACCAACTTTTTGTCGAAAAATCCTCAATTGTGTGGTGCCACTGCTCCTGATCACGTCAGATCCCAAACAATCCCAAATCGTAAATATCTGGCATGTTTGATCTTTACGATTCTTGATCGGGCTGCCTCTGACGTGATAGCCCGCAATAGCCAATATGAGCGAGCAAGCTTCAACAACCGTATGTTGCGTGCTTCTATAGCTGAAACTTGGCAGCCACAAACATGCCACAAAAGTGGAGTATTGAGAAAGATCACCCATGTTCTATTCTCTTATATTAAAGTGTTATCCTCCCCAAAAAAAAAATCTAAATGGAGGAGAAAATCCTTCTTATATATTTTACTGTTGATGTCAAACATTGTGCCACTCATTATTTTGGGCCAAATTCATATGTCACTTGGTAGACGCTATGGCCAAATTAGCCGAATGCCAACATTGACAGGTTGTGACATGTGGTCACTGAAAACCAGGGACAAACCAGTTATATTTTGTATAGTATTTAGCTTTTAATTCTATATTCTATATAAGTTTTGGTTTTAATAATTTAGTTATGTGCTTTATTTGTCATTTTATTAGTTTTTACATTTCTATATCCTGTAGCTTCTATATCCTGTAGCTAGTCTATATAGCTTTAATTTAATGAGTTGAAGTTTTTTTCATCTATTTTATTTCAGCTTTATTTCAATTACCAAAAACTATTTTTAATAGTTTTAGTTGTAGTTAACAATAAAAATAACAGAATAAATCGCACATGGTATTACAAAATACATGACCACAATATCAGTTCCATCTTAAAGAAAGTTTTGTTTACTTATGTATGCTAAATTACTTTGGTTCACCACTTGAAGATCTGGGTTTCGAAAGAAAACCAGTTGAGAACCACTGTTCAAAATGTAAGAATGTAAACATATACAGTAAATCATATACAGTTTGTGTATTTCTAAGTAGATGAAAATCAAGATGGGATTAACATAATATGACAAAATATAAACCATTAGTATGTTAGTCGTTGATTGTATTTAGCAAGGTTTGGGAAAAAAAACATCCGTTGCGCAGTGTAAGCTGGGAACATATGCATGAGAGCTTGTTAAACATCCACCCCAAGGCAGTGTCAGGCCTTTCACTGAAGCTTACTGAACCCCTTCCGGCTCCTGTGACTCGTCCCCTGGGATGCTGGGAGAGGAAGGCAGCTATGCAGAGCATATACATTTCCGGCAGGGCGGAGAGTATAGACCACTGGCATAAAAACAAAAAGTGATAAAAGCTGGGACTCTGCGAGACCTCAATGTGAAGTGCCGTAAAAAATAATAGCATTCTGTACTTAAACTCCAGTGAAGATCTTTATTATATATAGGTGCCGCTGTGGGAAGACTCAATAAGACTTGGGGTTTCTGTGTCCTTCCTGCTCTGTTGGTATCACATTAATTTTCTCTCTAAATTGCGTAGACCTTGAGCTGAGTGATAACTTATGACAGTGGCTGATGAAATAAAAGTGCTGTACATATTCACTCCACATTAATCGCTGCTGTGACCTTGACTGATTACATACAAACCAGGGCACACAATAGTTCTTTGAGAAGAGTGTGTGTGTGTGTGTGTGTGTGTGTGTGTGTGTGTGTGTGTGTGTGTGTGTGTGTGTGTGTGTGTGTGTGTGTGTGTGTGTGTGTGTGTGTGTGTGTGTGTGTGTGTGTGTGTGTGTGTGTGTGTGTGTGTGTGTGTGTGTGTGTGTGTGTGTGTGTGTGTGAGTGTGATGTGTCTGTGCTCCATGATAATTGGCCCCAATGGATTTGCCAGTTCCAGCAGCCAGGGGGCGTTAGCCGGGTGGGGCTAAAATCAGCTTGAAACTACTGATTCAACTACTGTCAAAACAGAAGAACGAACATTCAGCTGTGTCAGTAGACTTATGCATGATATGATAGACATGAGCATTTTAAAACATCTCACAGTGAGTCCTCTCAGTGTCAGTTCAGGGATTGTCAGGAGTCTTGTCTTCATGACACACTCAACCTCATGTCATAATGAGAAAAAGCATAGTAAGTCAGCATATAATGATGTTTAAATCGCCACTTAAGCTATAGTGTCATATTGCTGACAGTCACACTTCAACGCTGGAGGTTGCCAAGTTGCTGTAGACGCCAACGTGATCTCATGAGAATACGTGTCTATTTTTACGTAAAGTATGATTCTACCACACGTACATTTACTTACGTTTTCATACACACTATAATGTACAATATTGACGCATTGACAGCACTAAAAACGTAAAATATAACGTATCCGTGTGAATGTGTAGCAGTTTCCATGTATGAATATTAAAATCGTGGCATTTATTAAATGCAGTTTACTCGTCTACTTACTGTAATATTTCTCCTATGCAGCGACTGACAATAGACTCATAAAATACACCAAAACACAACATAAATTAACAAAAGATAAACATTAAATTTTTTTGGTGTAATCCAAGTCTATAGAATCCATATCTTTTCGAGGAACAGATCCAAATTTAGCCCTTTATCCAGCGATCTTCATCTCCATTCTAAGCAGAGACTGTGTAAACGTCAAATCCCGCGCTTGACTTTTGGGCTGCGTCCGAAACCTGGAAAATGCTGCCTTCGGAGGACACATTTCAAGGTAGGAAGGCATCAAGGCACATCCAAATCTAATGTTAGTTTCACTTCCTGTCTCCTGAGATGCGATGATTATCTCATCGATTTGAAAAAAGATGGCATCCGAAAGTTGCGTTTGCTGGTCAGTTTGTGTGTAAATGTAAATGTTTTCCACTTCTGATGTCATTTCAAGCGAGAACTTACTATTGTAGTAATTAAATATTTGTTTAGTTCTCACCAAAGCTCTCTCTATTTTGCTGTAGATCATTAAATGGTTACATTGCCTAAGAAGTACATTTACATTTATGCATTTGGCAGACGCTTTTATCCAATGCGACTTACATTGCATTCAAGGTACACATTTTACATTTTGTCAGTTCTTGCTTTCCCTGAGAATCGAACCCATGACCTTGGCGTTGAAAGCGCCATGGTCTACTGTTTGAGCTACAGGAAACCCCTATGTACTGTCTGTCCGAAATTAGTTTTGTGAGGTGCCTTCATGCACAAACGCTGCCTTACAAGCCATTGTCTGATAAGGCAGCTAGGCAAAAAGTCAGCTGCCTAGGTTTTCGGACACAGCTATGAATTGAACATTTTCAAAATCGCGCACTCAAGCAGCGTTACGACATGTTTTACGGCAGTGGAATCGAATGCTCATTGAATCTCGCCTGCTTCGTCACAGATTGCGACATGTGTCGTGTTTTAGTCGCTGTACATTTGAAATGGAAATGTGTGCCTTCACGGAAAGAAGCCAAATTAACATTTTTCATTGATTAATAATTTAAATTCTATACCTCATACAAAACTATACCAACAGAGAGAAATGCGACTGCAACACATTGTCAGCTGAACAACTTTTGGTAGAGCTTTTGACATTTTCACAACAAAAAATAAATACATTATTGTGATTACACTTGTCTGTGTAATCCTTTATGCTTTTATTTATAACAGTACATAGTGTTGAGAAATGGTTATTATGGGTAGGTTTAGCAGTATGTGTAGGATTAGCAGCTCAAAATATAGTTTTAATGCTATATTGTTACTAAAAATGACATTTTCTGTCCATTACATTTAAATTTATTAATATTCTGTATACAATGGGTATGTTTAATTTAGGGTCAGGGAAATTATACAGAAATCTTTATGAAATGAAAGATTTGTAAATATTTTATGTTTTTTAGCTGTAAAAACATACGTTTAAATGTCGCCAAAAGGTCCATATTTTACGTTTCAGCACCTTTCCAAACGTTTTGTGTCTTTGAAAGTTACATAATACCTACATATTAACAATGAGACCAGGTTAAATCAGTATGGTGTCTATATGGTCCCGTCTTTTGAGTAAAAAGAGGTATAAAAGACATATGAATTTAGAATTTTTGAGATAATGATATGCAACCATTGTTGTCAGATTTAAACATAATATATTTTTGTCTTTCCTAATTCATGTAGATTGACGCTGTGCTTATGTTATGTTAAATAAATGTGCATAAATGCCACTGGTCGTTTTGTTGTTTGCTTTCAGTGTGAATGTGCTTTAAGGTCTCAATGTGTATTTGTGGTCTTGTTTTTCACCACAATGTCATAGAGCACTTGAGATTGTTTTGTATTACAGTAATATAATCCTCAGCTGTTGTTACACACACAACACTTTTTACAAAAAGTTATTTTCTGTTTATGTTATGTAAAAAAAAAAGCCAATGGATACAGACCGCAAATTAATCACAATGTTGTGCAGCAGTAACAGTCAACATTACGACTCTGTAATGACAGTAAAAGCCTGGATTTGCCCATAACCTTATAAATAAGTGAAGAGGTATGCATATAACCAGAGCACAAGGGCATTGAGTTGCACTCCATTTCCTGCTGCCGTTGTTGACCCTCCCTTGACTTTCAATGTCATAACTGTAAGTGAAATCATCATAGAAATCTCTGCTGTCTATAGCAGATTAAGAAAATGATGGAGCTTTAGTTTTTTGAAAGGTGTCCGTTTCTGCAAGCATGTGCATCTTTCTTCTCTCTCGCTTTCTCTCCCCACTTCTCTTTCTTTCAATTCTTTGTCTTTCTCTCTAAGAGATTTAAGAGTAACAAAGATAACAGGCCGTTCCCAGAGCACTGAAAGAGGACGAAATATAGAAGAATGTAAAAATAGAAGACGTTAGCTGTCATGATTGATTTTAAAGTGAGATTTGAGATTTCCCTGAGATAATTAAAAAGGAGCTCTCCTGACAGCAGTTTCCAGTACAGTACAGTACAGTGCTATAGAGAACAGACCGTAGAACTGTAAGACGCTCACAAGCAAATGCGTGTCTTTGTGCAACGTTGAGCGTATTTTAAGTGTGAGATTGTATTTACTGACTTATTAAGCCTTAATGTCTTTTAACGGGAGTTTCCCAGGAGACCAATTATCTGTAAAAATGAACTACGGCACAAGTAATGCAGTGTGTGTTTGTTTGAATCTAATTATTTCATCTTCGCAGCCACCAAATAATACAGGAGGCAGAGCAATGCCGCACATCCTCTGCAGTTCTCACGTGAATGCAGTCTGAGAGCTGTTGGCATCACTTCGTAATCAATTTTGGAAAGAAGCCCAGTGCTGGCGAGTTCCACGTAGTGTAGAGATATTTATAGTTGTTGTTTTTTTCATCATCTTTGTACATTTTTTGAGGTACTAGAGATTGCGAAATTTATAAAGGTCCTGTCTGTTTGGTATTGTTTTGGTATACCGATTTATTTGGCTGTAGCAAAACATGTGATGTGTATTGAAAACCACTAGACTCAGCATATAAAGGACATACTGAGCTGAGGTTGAAGATTAGCTCACCTTTAACACTGCGGTTAAATCATCAATAAACCTAGAGCCCCTCTGTCCCCTGAGATCTGCAGTCATGAAGAATTTCTCACTAAATCGCATCTGGGCAATGCAGCTGAGCACCGTGTGCTGTTATGTTGACGATGTTGTTTGCGCTCTTTGCATTGAAGAGTTTATTTTATTTCCATTTCTCTCTTTCCTGGTTGAGGGGGTGAATGGTTGTAATTCTCTTATTTTTAATCTTTGTTTAACTGGGGTGCACTTAATTGTACTGAAGTATTATTTTGATGAGTTTGTACTTTACTCAAGTGCTTTTGAAACTGAATACTTGAATTGCTTGGTACTTAACTTTCAAAGGCAAAAATACTTGCAAATGCATTTAGACTTCCAAAGGTCACAGTGGCTTAGATTTTTTTTCTCTCTCTCTCTCTCTCTCTCTCTCTCTCTCTCTCTCTCTCTCTCTCTCTCTCTCTCTCTCTCTCTCTCTCTCTCTCTCTCTCTCTCTCTCTCTCTCTCTCTCTCTCTATATATATATATATATATATATATATATATATATATAAAACATCCAATTAAATTCTAAATGTTTTTTTTTTTTACTTTAATTTAAGACTCCTGAAAACATTTCTGTGTAAAATCTAATTGGCCACAACAATTATCATTCGTCCTTGTGAGGAGACCTCTCTTTAGTCTTCACAATGCAGAGGTAGACCCAAAGCAAATGCTTTAATTAATGCATTAATTAATGTTGTTTTATTATAACCATCATTGATGATGACTTGAACTAAATTTATAATGCCTCGGGCATTACAAAGTCAGTGACCTGAGAAAACTGTGTTGCTTTACAAAGTTTGGCCATCAGAGATACTTTAAGTGGAAAATCTCTTTTGCTGCTTGAGGTCATGAGTTTGTTGCTTAAAACATATTTACTTTTATTTCCTCACAATTTTTACGAGTTAAAACGTACTAAATTACAGAAACGTTCATTCAAATAAAAAAAAAAATGTGTTGTTGTTGTTGTCTATAGATACTTTCTTAACTCTATAATTTATTTAAAATGCTAACCCAAACCCTAACACCTAATCCTAACCTACTTTACAAAGTTACTTAAAGGTTAACAAATACTATGACAATGTTTGCTCATTGTTAGACCATGCATCAACTGCATAGCAAATTAAACCTTATTGTAAAGTGTTACCAAATGAGGTTTTATTGCAAAAATATGATGACTAATTTAGGTAGTTAGGACAGATTCATATAGTTGCTTCCCCGTATGACAACTAGCCCCCGTCTCCCTATTTATTGTTTTTGTTGAAAAGTAAATGTGCAGGAATGTCCATCCTGCCTGTGTGTGTGTGTGTGTGTGTGAGAGAGAGTTTGTGTACTGTGTGTAGCCTCTCGGGAATTTGTTGTACCCTTGCTTGTTTTTATATGCGGCTATATTTGCTAAACTCTACGTGTATGTATGAGCTTGTCAATTTTGAGTTGTTGGAGTGTGATGGTCTGTTGCACTCAAGAGTATGCGCCCATGCATATGTGAATCATAGTTTTGGTCATAGTTTGTCTTGAAAAACGAAGATAATTTGACGGACGTCTTAGGCAAAGTCACACTGCAGGATTTTGTGCCAAATCTTCGGACTCACTGCCAGAATTTCGTCTGAGGTAAAAATTTTATCACAGCGGTCATTAATTGGCATGTCAAACTAACGATCAAAGACTTCAGATTTTAGTCTAGGATCAGAGGAATCTTTTAGGATTTGCTAAATTTGTCTCAGAAGGCCAAATCGTGGCCAAAATCGCACAGTCTGCACCCGGCTTAAAGGGATACTCCACCGTTTTTTCATATTAAACTATGTTATTCCCTTAACTAAAACGAGTTGATATGTCACAGGTGACGAATTTCGAACGGGGAGGAACTTAAAATGGAACACGAGTTTCCACGGGGAGCACTTTCAGCGGGGGACCGAGGAGGCTGCCGGTTCCGGGTGTATGGGCAAATGACGGGACTGATGACGGGAATTACAATCAGGTGCGGGAGCAAGAAGAACAGAGCGGCAATTGGGGCGCGCGCTGCAGTAGGGGATTATAAAAGGGCATTGTGATTGAGTTCAGCTGGAAACGGCAGGGGAGTTATTTGTGTGGAAGAGGAAGAGAGATGTGGACCCGGGCAAGGAGAAGGATGGGCTAGAGGAGAGAGTGAGAAACTGAAGTGAGGCCAGCACCTGGAGTGAGACAAGTGTCGAATTCTAGTTGGATTATGGAACAATGGACGTCCCTGTGAAGTGTATGGAATCTTATGAGGATTGAAACTTTTCTTAGAGGACTTGTAACTGCATTGAGTGATTTGCGCTTCACAGCTGCTTTCCATCTAACTTAACATCAGCGAGTGGTGGACGAGACCCCATGCCTGCGCCTTCTCTTTGCAGGAAACGCTAAAAGCTGTGAAAGCCCGTTGATGTGGTTGAAAACACACATCTCTCTCTCTGGTCGTATCCAGTTGCTGAGAACACTAAACACTGTGAAAGCCCGTTTGATGTGGTTGAAAACACTCACCTCTCTCTCTGTTTGAATCCAGTTGCAGGAAACGCTAAAAGCTGTGAAAGCCCGTTGATGTGGTTGAAAACACTCACCTCTCTCTCTGTTTGAATCCAGTTGCAGGAAACGCTAAACGCTGTGAAAGCCCGTTGATGTGGTTGAAAACACTCATCTCTCTCTCTGGTCTTATCCAGTAGCTGAGAACGCTAAAAGCTCCAATGTATACGCACCCTTCTCTCTTTCTGAGTCCAGCCTGCTAAAGTTGTGAAGTATACGTACCCTCCTCTCTTGTCCGAGTCCCGTGAAGAGCCTGCTAAGGTTGTGGAGAAGGTGCTAAAGCGGTGGAGCATATTCACTACTTCCTCCATTCGGATCCTGTTGAAGAGGGTGTTGAAGCCACTACAGTAATTGGTTTAAAGAGATGTTTTAAAGTAAATAAAGAGATTTTTATACTTACCTTCCGTTGTCCCGTCTGCTGTGTCCTGCGGTGCAGCTCCTCACGGTGGTGTGCAAGTCAGGGGTGAAGGCCGGTTGATTTAAGTGCCCACCCCGACCTGTGACAGATACATACCTCTCTTGTCTCAGTGCGTGCACTTAATCGCTCTGACGCGTGGTGACATTTTGATAGCACTTAGCTTATCCCACTAAGCCCAGTTCATTCATTAGATGCCAAACCGATAAACCTGAGAAACCTCTCAGGATAAACAGGATTTTTCTCGGCGTGACTTTTCACTGTGCCAAGTCGAAGTACTCTCAAAAGTGCTATTCCGCCAAGCATTATAGTTATCCTTTTTAACCCGCTTAGAAAAGCGGCGCCTTTTATTTTCTCTCGCATCAAATTCAAGGCACTGGTGCTTGCCTACAAGACAACCACTGGCTCTGCACAAATATACCCAAACTCGGTTGTTCAGACTTGTGCCCCCTCCAGAAGCTTGCATTCTCGTTGCGGCTCGTGGTGCCATCCCAAAGAGGCACGGAATCACTCTCACAGACCTTTTCATGGACCGTTCCCATCTGGTGGAACAACCTGCTGATCTTATTTCGATCAGCTGAGTCTGTTTCCATTTTCAAAAAAACGTCTATAAACACATATTCTCCAGCAGCACCTGACCAATTAAGACTAGCACTTAACTATTCTATTCGGTTTTCTTAAAAAAAAAAAAAACATTTGAAAAAAAAAAACACCAACTGTGTACTGTGCTAGACTAACTTAGACTGTTTACAGCACCTGCATACTGTTGCCCCTTGTTGGTCTGATTGCTTCCATTGCTCTCCTCATTTGTAAGTTGCTTTGGATAAAAGCATTTGCTAAATGATTAAATGTACATTTTGTATGTAAACTGATGGAAATGGCAAATTTCAAAAAAAAAAAAAACGTATTTTGCAAAAAAAGTTTTTATGCTTCACTGCGAAAAAGAGTTAATGTGAATAATGATGGATGGAAATGCATTTGCTGAATAATTTCTGATATAGCAAACATTAAATCCACATACTAATCTGCTGTTTCCACTGATGGTGTCAACATTTCAAATGTGGCCTCTGACATTCTGAAATTTTGTAGCCTAAGATTGTGAGTAAAATGTCTTGTCACTACGACCTCCCAAAAAATGTCCCATATGTATGGGGCTCGACATCATCATAATGCCCTGGCTGCTATGCTTTCATCAAAAATTCTGCATTTTTTCTGTGTATAGCATTCAATTTGCCGATTACAACCTGCACTGCTAGTAAATGTATAACTTGCCCAATTGTAACTAATTGCAGTCCTCTCTCCATTTTCTATGCGTGCCTTTAGGTTATACCACCATCATCCGCTCAAACAACTTGATGGAAATGCACCTAATTCACTTTTGTTTGTTGTGTTTTCTTTTCTTTGCGAACTTTGAAAAGATTCAATTCACGTTTGGATGGAAACCAAGCTTATAAGAAACTTTGCAACATGTCAATTAACTCTTAGAATAGTAGACTGTCTTAATATCTGCTAACACTTTATTTTGATGGTCCCCAACAGACATTCTACTGACTATAAGTAACTTTGCAACTTCACGTAAACTTATTCTACTAACCCTAACCCAAACCCTAAGACCTAACCCTAACCTACTAACAGTCTACTACAGTCAGCTAATACTAATGAAAGTTAGTTGACATAGTTTACAAAGTTACTTATAGTTAGTAAAATGTCTTAAGTGGACCATTGAAATAAAGTGTAAAAAATGAAACCTATAAACATGTGACAACTTGCCCCAATAAAAATATCCAACCTGACATCTATGAATAATATTGTTTAATTTGTTAACATTGCACAACAATACTTCTAAACATACATGTTAATTTCAAAATGTACTAATAAATATTTAAAATCAAAAGTTGCATCTGTTAACATTAGTAAACAAATGTATAACCTTGCAAGGTTAAAAAATACTATGAAAATGTTTGCTCTTCGTTAGTTCTTGCATCAACTGCATAGCAAATTTAACCTTATTGTAAAGTGTTCCCAAATGTGGTTTTATAGCAAAAATATCATGATTAATTTAGGTAGTTAGGACAGAATTCAGTTCACTATTCTATTTTAAGAGTTTTTTTATCTTAAAAAGGTGCTTGACTCATAGTTGCTTCCCCATATGACAACTAGCCCCCGTTTTTGTTGAAAAGTAAATGTGCAGGAATGTCCATCCTGCCTGTGTGTGTGAGTTTGTGTACTGTGTGTAGCCTCTCGGGAATTTGTTGTACCCTTGCTTGTTTTTATATGCGGCTATATTTGCTAAACTCTACGTGTATGTATGAGCTTGTCAATTTTGAGTTGTTGGAGTGTGATGGTCTGTTGCACTCCGAGTATGCGCCTGTGCATATGTGAACATGTGCATGTGTGTAAGTGCATCTGGCCATGAATGAATGGTTTGATTCTCTACCTCTTACATTTTCAGATGCTATTTTAGCACACTTCCATTCAACATAGGCTCTGTTAGCATGACCAAACCCTGTTACCATGGAGCCCCTCTGGGACGATAACCCACCCCAACTCCTCACAGTTCTCATCAACCCGGTTTCCGTGAAAAGTACTCTCGCCACCAACGTTCTTTCGCCACCAACTTCCTTAGAAAGAGCAGGCACATTCCTATTACAGTGCAGCATATGTAAGAGGCTTAAAGGGAATAGCTGTAACCTTGGAGACGCTCCGCGGCTCAGAGCTTCACTTTCAACCAGCCAGATGTCGTGTAATAAATAGCGAGGGAGTTAATTCACTCTGAAGTACAGCTGGGCTCAGAGAAAGAACCAGAGAACCCACTGTGTCCCAGATGCAGCTCAGTACAGCTACAGTTAATTCACAGTAAGGCCTATTGTTCCTAGCTGGGCCAGTGCAGGCCAATGGAAAAATCACATCTAGCCCTTCTGTGTCATTGGGGTGTAATGCATTATAACATATGCGTGGCACTCCATTTCAATGCGAGCAAAGAATCTGCAACCACGTCTCAAACGTTGCTTTTGTATGTAAAGGCTGTGACACACCAAGCCGACAGTCGGCTTTCGGCCAAAGTTAGGCCATCGTTGAGCATCTGTCAGCTCAGTTTTTGCAATGTGTTCCGCACCACCGGTACAAGTTGGGCCCCGTCTGTGCCTTTTTGGCCAATTGATCATGTTGAATCGACGTTAGGCAGTTGGTGAGACAAATCACTCTGATTGGCTGTTCAGCTTAGCAGAGAAGAATTGCAAAAGTTGTCACAATACTGGAATTTCCAACTTTGATACAATACCTTGAAAAATACTGATATTTGATACCATTTTCGATACCATGGGGAAAATTGCCATATGTGACCCTGGACCACAAAACCAGTCATAAGTTGCGGGGGTATATTTGTGGCAATAGCCAACCATACATTGTATGGGTCAAAATCGATGTTCTTTTATGCCAAAATCATTAGGATATTAAGTATTCATGTTCCATGAAGATATTTTTTGTAAATTGTCATGTTTTTTTAATCCCTATATGACTAAATAATTCAGTACACATCTCTCCAAAACCAGCACAAATCATAAGATACCTTCAAGTTCAGGAGCGCTGCCCACCGGTTAGAAATATCTGGGCTATCCGTACCTAACTCAATCAAGGTCCAGACCTCTATGAAGCATGATGGAGTTTAATATCCAGGTTCGGGTAATAGTTATGTTAAGAAATAATCACACTGAGACTTTGAGAATAATTGCCCCATTCAAGGCTTTGGTTTACTTAGTGTAGCAATACGTGGCCGTCTAGTAGTGACTACGCCACCCCGAATTACCGGGGAAATAATCTAATAAATAGGACACAAGTCCGTTTGCTCATGAGAGGCAAGAGACGTGAGTTCAAATAGAAACAGGCATTTTTTTTATTAAAGAGAGCAATTAAACAAACACAATCAATTGTCTCATTACGTAATAAACAAAAGTTAAGGCAACCAAAACAAAAGAATATGATCACGGCAGGGGCTGAGACCACAGAGAAGCAGGCTAGCTATAGCTGCATCTGGCAATGAAACACACCTTGAAGAATCACTCCACTACAAAATAGTGATTAAGAATCACACCACACTTTTAACCCCTATCTAGGGTGAAGGCCTGCAGCTAAAACCCACCAGCCTGCCTCCAGGGGAACCCAGCTCCTGCAGGATACAGAAAAGAAATAAATTTAGAAATGATTAGAGATAGACAAATCGAAATGAGACAAATAATGAAAACAAAATCAAGCTATGAGATAAATGATCATCTATAATAAATGATCATCTATAATAAAAAACAAAGAAAATAAAATATAAACCAGTCACATTCATAAGAAATAAACAAAACACAATTTATGAGACCAAATAAAGTACTCCTTCTGACCCACTTGAGCCCGAAAGAACGAATAAATTGCCTGAGCAATAGATAAAGTGAAGTCCAGCAGTACAATTCGGCTTCCACAAAGCAGCAGACGTGGCTCACAAAAGCATGGGTTGCTGACAGCAAGTTCGTTAAAGTAGCTGCTCAGCCTTGCTTTAACACGAGCAAAAGAGAACTCCTAAACACAAATAGTCATTAACTATCTAATTAAAAACAGTTGTAGATTAAAAGAAACGATAGTAAATGTACTCACCCTGATTCAACTTCGGCGCGCACACACACAATCACAGGCACATAGAATTCATATGCTGTTAGTGAGTCAATAAACAGCTGATACTCCGACGCAGAAAGTGAGGAGACGTCACACCAACGGAAGCCCAAAGGCGTGCCACACACAATGAAGGTGTCACCACGAGAACGCGCACAGCCTCGATGGCCGAGTGTCACACTCCGCGATCTCTTGGAATGAATGACAAAGGGGCGGGCTTTCAATGACGTATCCCAGGGAGCATCCACAGACTCTATATACCCCAAGGGACAGAACCCTATTGGCCATATATGTAATGAGGGTGACGTGGCAATGAGTCACTCACTTCACCACATTTTACCCACCCTTTTGTGTCGTCGCCCCGACGATAGATTACAAATCACCACGTATTAGTCCCAAGGCCTAAACAACCTAGAAGTTATGCTGGATATAGACCCTGGAACACACGGGACATCTCTCATTCTCTCTACTGATCGAGGAAGATGGTAGAGATTAGGGTGTTGACCTGCAGTAGCTCGTCTCGTTCGTCGTACTGCTCCAACACCATCTCCCTCGCTTTGAACCGGCCGGGGAATAAACACCCCTGCCCGGCTCGAATCAGCATCAGGTGCCAACTCACCAGCTACCGAGGGTGCAGACACTATTGGTGGAGGCCCCACCATTTCCGGCGATGATGATGCCGGTGGCTGGCACCTAGATACGACTGCTGGTTGCAATGCTACGGTTTGGCCTGACCCTGCCTCCCAATTATCAGAAACGGCCACCCAGAGGTCTACTTCCTCTACTTCCCCCAATGACGACGGCGTCCCTACTAAAGGGCTATTAGAAGGTACAACTCTTGGGGATTCTCGTTGTATACGAGTCCTCATCGATGAACGATGAACGTGTCGGATCTTACTCAGATCATCCGTAGGTGCCACAGCATATACAGACCCTCCATCCATAGGAGCTCTCACGATCTGATACACCACCGAGCTCCACAGGTCCTGAATTTTATGACGGCCTCTCACGCTGTGATCCCGGAGATAAATCAGCTGACCCTCCCTCAGTGGTGCATCACGAGCGTGTTGATCATGCAGTCTTTTACGTCGCTCAGCAGCAGCCTTCAAACGCCCTCGTGCCCCTTCAAACGCCACGTGCATCCTAGCCTGATGCTCTATCATCCACTCATGAACCCCACCCCCCCCAGATTCCTGGACCCCACCCAACAGGAAATCCACCGGGAGTCTGGGCTCCTGACCAAACATCAGAAGATATGGAGACGCACCTGTACTCTGGTGAGGGGTGGTGTTGTAACAGAACAGGATCTGCGGGAGGCAAGATGCCCAGTCCCGTTTACGGGAGGTCGGTAGAGTGCGAAGAAGGTTATGAAGGGTTCGATTGAACCGTTCACACTGGCCGTTGCCTGCCGGATGATAAGGGGTAGTTCGAGATTTTTCGATCCCATAGAACCTACAGAGTTGCTTCATAAGGGCAGACTCGAAATTCCGGCCCTGGTCGGAGTGAATACGACCTGGAACCCCGAACCTGAAAAACCACTCGGTCACTAAAGCCTGTACCACAGTCTCTGCCCGCTGATCTCTAGTGGGGACCGCCAGAGTAAATTTACTGAACACGTCTGTTAACACCAGCACATTCTCTTGTCCAGAACTGGAGGGCTCAAGCAGGGTAAAATCGATAGCTAGGATTTCATTTGGCCTAGAAGCTAAAACATGACCCATGAAACCCCGAGCAGTTGGCTGGACGTCTTTAGCCAGCTGGCATCTTTCACACTCCCGACACCACTGTGCCACTTCTGCCGACATCCCCGGCCAATAACACCGCTGACGCACTAATTCAGTAGTGCGTTCAACACCCTGGTGTCCATGATGTTGATGTAACTCAGTCAATACCTCATGCTTTAAAGCTGCTGGCAGAATCAACTGTAGCACCTCCTCACCCCCATCAGGGCGTGACACACGTCGATAAAGGACCCCATCCTTTTGTAAAAGACGGTCCCACTGCTGAAGCAATGTCAAAACAGGCTTCGGAAGCTGCCGGCGCACTGCAGCGCTGGGAAAAGAACCCTGTTCCCAAAATGCCAAAACCCTCTGAATATCTGGATCCGCTTCTTGTAACAAACTCAAATGTTCAAACGAAAAACTGGGCAATGCTGTAATTACTGCTTGATTCACCTGTACTACCGGTTCGGCCCCTGCCACCTGCCTTACCACAGCTGGAATTATGGTCCCTGGTAAGAAACTCTCCCGAATCTCCTGACAACCCAAATTCTGTCTAGAAAGGGCGTCAGCATTTCGGTTACTCCTGCCAGAACGATACCGAACCTCAAAGTCAAAGGCGGCCAACTGGGCCGCCCAACGTTGTTCGGTAGCTCCCAGTTTAGCAGATGTCAGGTGGCTAAGGGGATTGTTGTCAGTATAGACAATACACTTCTGACCCAATAGGTACTCCCTAAACTTCTCGGTCATTGCCCACTTGAGCGCCACAAATTCCAACTTCATGGAACTATAGTTAGTCATGTTGCGCTCAGCGGGCCTCAGGCCGCGGCTGGCATAAGCAATAGGGCGTACCTTACCCTCCTGCTCCTGAGAGAGGACGGCACCAAGCCCACTATGGCTTGCATCCACCTCCAAAATAAAGGGCCGGGAGAAGTCTGCATATGCCAGCACGGGGGAAGTAGACAACCTGTTCTTTAACCCTTCAAAGCTTACCTGACACTGTTCAGTCCAAGCACCAGCAAACCCCTGATCCCCTCGCTTTCTGGGTCCCAAACCAGTACACACTGCAACCAGCTTATGTAGGGGGGCTGCCAATTTGGCAAACCCCTCCACAAAACGCCGATAGTAACTGGCGAAACCCAGAAACGAGCGCAACTCGGCCACATTAGATGGCATTCGCCAGTCAGTTACCGCATCAATCTTCGCAGGGTCTGTTGACACCCCTTCAGCTGATATAACGTGGCCCAAATACCTCACCTCCCTTTGGAAAAACGCACACTTACCTAGCTTGACCTTAAGTCCTTCACGTTCTAACCTACTCAAAACCACCTCCAAACGCTCCAGATGTTGTGCTACCGAGGTGGAAAATACTACCACATCATCCAAGTATAAGAGCAAGGATTGACACTGTTGGTCCCCGAACAGACGCTCCATTAACCTCTGAAAGGTGCCAGGGGCATTACACAAGCCAAATGGCATACGGTTCCACTCAAAGAGTCCAAAGGGTGTGCAAAAAGCTGTCTTAAACCGATCTTTCTCTGTGACTGGAACCTGATTATACCCACTGGCCAAATCGAGGGTCGAAAAACATTTTGCACCGCTCAGAGAATCAAGGGACTCGTCTATTCGGGGCAAAGGGAACGCATCTTTCCTAGTCCTGGCGTTAAGTTGACGGTAGTCAACACACATGCGCAGTCCACCATCTTTCTTTTTAACCAGTACGATTGGTGAGGCATATGGACTACAGCTCTCTCGAATTATATCTGCCTCAAGCAACTGATTTATGTGGGCCTTTACCACCTCGTACTCCGATGGGGGTATGCGCCGGAAACGCTGCCGAATTGGAGTCTCATCCACCAAGGGGATATCATGCGAAATTAAATTTGTACAACCTAAATCCGTCTCCTGAGTAGAGAACACTGCCTGAAATCTACGGAGTAAAGACTTCACCTGACTCTGCTCTACCTCTGATAAAATCGACAAGTCCATGGCCTCCACCTGCTCCTGCACGGTAGGTGCTACTTCTGCGCATTGCGACCCCACAAGAGCCACAACTGGCTGGACCTCTGTAACACCTGTGGGTAAACTGATCACATAAACACTACTCAACGTGCCCATAGTTGACCGTGGATAGAGCACTACATCAGTCACACCGACATTAACAACAGGTATATAAGCTGTCCCTTGGCTCACCTGAACTACTGCAGGAGAAGCCAATAACCCAGCGGGCAAACCGGATTCAGGAGGCTCAAAGAGTACGGTTCCAGCAGAAAATTCATCAGAGCAAGTCGCTGGAACAAATTTAAGCATGCCCCCTGGGATACGGCAAGGCCTACGACCCCGTACACGGACTCTACCTATATGGTTGGTGCCAGATACATTAACGCTACAATATTGTAATGCTTGAGATACGAACTGCGGAGCTTTAGACACATCAGGCAAGTTAAAAAGAGCGGGGCCATGTTGACTAAAGAGATCCTGGTAGCATCGTTTTAAAACATTCATCCCAAGGACCCCTGGAATCCGATCACACAAGCCACCAGGAGGATCCTTAACAACAAGAACCCCACAATTGGAAATGACTTGGCCACAGAGCTCAATATCCAGCTCTATGTAACCAATATAAGGAATGGCAAAACCGTTAGCGGCGCGGAGCTGTAACCACTGACATGACTTAAGTCGCTCCTGTCCCCATATTGCAAATTGTCGCTGAAAACAGCTTTCCGTAATGGTGGAGACCATTGAGCCGGTGTCAACCAAGCACGGTACCGATACTCCACCTATGGAAGCGACGAGATGAGGACACGACGACATTAAACTAGGTGCCTCAACAGAACCCGTCGGTAAAACTGAGCCGGTAATGTCCCCAATCGAGCTGTGACTCCGCAGCTCGATGGGCACTAGTTTTCCGACTGCACGGAAGTAGATAACTGCCTATCTCTAGCAATAGGTACGGTGGAACGAGGAGCGTGTTGAAGAACCCGCTCCTCATTACACTCTCGGGCAAAATGGCCCGGTTTTTGGCACCTTCTACAGATTATAGGTCCACTACGAGGGACTCGATTACGCATCTCTGGGCCTGACAGTCGAGCGAAACTTTGAGTGAGGCGATTTAACTGCTCTTGCTGTGTTTTCAGCATTTCCCTTAACTCACCCAACTCGGACGTCTGAGGTGAACTACGAGCACCCACCCATGAATCTCCGTGAACGCCATACTGAATCCCATGTGCCACTGGAACGGATAAACTTCGGGCCCTCACACCCCCCGGCATCCCTTCCTGCTCCCATCGGAGGGCTTCACTCCTCACCTCTAATAAAGTAGAATTGGGTTGTCGGCGCACCAGCTGTTTAAGCTCACGTCTCAACATATTGTTATTAACATATTCAACGAACTGATCACGTAACAACGTTTCAGCATTTGCCATTACATTTGGCGACTGTTGCTTAACTCTCTCCAGGAGACTCATCAAGGCGAGGGAAAACTCCAAGAGTGTTTCCCCCTCCTGTTGTCTCCGGGAGAAGAAAGCTTCCTGCAAGGCTATATACGACAATGAACATCCATACAATTCACGCAGTGCCTTAATGATTCTCTCAGGGTCCCCTCGCTCTATCTCTGACCGATATCGGATCTCTTCTCGCGCCTCCCCCTCCAAATTGTCAAAGAGAAAGAAGGCCTGATCCGCAGGGGATAAATGACGGGCTCTCATACAAGCTTTAGCTTCCTCAACCCATTCATCAATATTTACCCCAGCCCTCCCACTAAATTTTGGACACCTTCTATCTCTAGGTACAAATACCAGCCTATCAGTAACTGGAATGTTACCAGTCACCGCTGGAAGTATAGGGGCAGTAACTGTGGCAGAGGTGCTAGGTCCCGCAACATTGACACCCTGCAATTCAGAGGCCCTCTCTTGTCGCAATCTCTCATTGTCAGCTCTAAGCTGAGCTACAAGCTCTTTTAGTTCTTGTAATTCTCCCTCCATTCTAATAGCACGTACCTACTTAATTTAGCAGAACTCAGCACCCACAACAAATGGTGGGTCAAGCCAAAAACTGCAATCGTCTGAGCACACGTCTGCTGCTTTGTTCCCCCTGAAGGAAAAGAAAAACCAAACACACAAAAAAAAGAAAATTTAATTAATAAAGCAAAATATACAACTCACGTCTCTGCCAGATATTCTGTGCAACCCTGCCGACTGCGCCACTTGTAGCAATACGTGGCCGTCTAGTAGTGACTACGCCACCCCGAATTACCGGGGAAATAATCTAATAAATAGGACACAAGTCCGTTTGCTCATGAGAGGCAAGAGACGTGAGTTCAAATAGAAACAGGCATTTTTTTTATTAAAGAGAGCAATTAAACAAACACAATCAATTGTCTCATTACGTAATAAACAAAAGTTAAGGCAACCAAAACAAAAGAATATGATCACGGCAGGGGCTGAGACCACAGAGAAGCAGGCTAGCTATAGCTGCATCTGGCAATGAAACACACCTTGAAGAATCACTCCACTACAAAATAGTGATTAAGAATCACACCACACTTTTAACCCCTATCTAGGGTGAAGGCCTGCAGCTAAAACCCACCAGCCTGCCTCCAGGGGAACCCAGCTCCTGCAGGATACAGAAAAGAAATAAATTTAGAAATGATTAGAGATAGACAAATCGAAATGAGACAAATAATGAAAACAAAATCAAGCTATGAGATAAATGATCATCTATAATAAATGATCATCTATAATAAAAAACAAAGAAAATAAAATATAAACCAGTCACATTCATAAGAAATAAACAAAACACAATTTATGAGACCAAATAAAGTACTCCTTCTGACCCACTTGAGCCCGAAAGAACGAATAAATTGCCTGAGCAATAGATAAAGTGAAGTCCAGCAGTACAATTCGGCTTCTACAAAGCAGCAGACGTGGCTCACAAAAGCATGGGTTGCTGACAGCAAGTTCGTTAAAGTAGCTGCTCAGCCTTGCTTTAACACGAGCAAAAGAGAACTCCTAAACACAAATAGTCATTAACTATCTAATTAAAAACAGTTGTAGATTAAAAGAAACGATAGTAAATGTACTCACCCTGATTCAACTTCGGCGCGCACACACACAATCACAGGCACATAGAATTCATATGCTGTTAGTGAGTCAATAAACAGCTGATACTCCGACGCAGAAAGTGAGGAGACGTCACACCAACGGAAGCCCAAAGGCGTGCCACACTAAAACGCATTGCAGATCGCTCAACCAAACGAACTACCCGAAAGGTTACAAAATATCATTAAAACTTACCACAATGAAGGTGTCACCACGAGAACGCGCACAGCCTCGATGGCCGAGTGTCACACTAAACAAATACAGATAAAAGGCACCATAAAACACTTAATACTAACATCTAAACAACCCCGACTGCACAGCTGATACACATACCTCCGCGATCTCTTGGAATGAATGACAAAGGGGCGGGCTTTCAATGACGTATCCCAGGGAGCATCCACAGACTCTATATACCCCAAGGGACAGAACCCTATTGGCCATATATGTAATGAGGGTGACGTGGCAATGAGTCACTCACTTCACCACATTTGCAAAGTTTCAACATAAAAGTTACAACATAAAAAACGTGAAGTCTTCACCACGGAGATCGGCGTCGAACATGCATCACATATTTATTGAAACACAGGGTTAAAGATCTTCCCAATAAAGACTATATAAGGTCAATGCAAGTTGGACTAACTCCTACTTGCACTAGCATACAAAATTCCATTTGTAAAAACATAACACATTTGCATCTTCATGCACTTCAAAGCTTGATGCAAAAGCTGCAAAACACCTACTCAAAAACTTGTTGCAAAAACTGCAAAACACCTACTCAAAAACTTGTTGCAAAAACTGCAAAAACATCTACTCTTATGGTATGTTGCAAAATCCCTAATGCTTCTAACAAGATAAATCTCAGACACACAGAAACACACTTTAGAAAGATAACAGTCGAGAAAATTCATTACACAATTGTTAATTCCAGGTGAATATAGTTGATTTTCCAATGTACACATACTATCAACTCTATTCACCAACTTGTTAATTTCCCCAACAAACTTTTCTTGAACCATCATCCGTTTAATCATTTTCGATAACACTTTGTGAAATCTCTCAATCTTTCTTAGCAATCTCATTATTTGTTTTCCCCTCTGTAGAAGGGTCTCCTGACCCTGGTTCAGGCTCGATCCTCTTCTTTTTCCTCCGATATTTTTTCTTCTCTTTCCTGGCTTCCTTTTTGGACCTTTTGTCGTGCTGCTTCTGGAGGGCTTGAACATACAAGTCACTCATAACAATAATTTCTGACATGGATTTATTATCAGGTAACTATATAATTTGGGTCATTTGACACTTCAATTTCCTACCGTAAATATATATGTATAAAAAATATTACTATTAGGCTAATATGCATTGCTAGGGACTTCATTTGGACAACTTTAAAGGCGATTTTCTCACTATTAAATTTTTTTTGCACCCTCAAATTACAGATTTTCAAATGGTTGTATCTCGGCCAAATATTGTCAAATCCTAACAAACCACATATCAATGGAAAGCTTATTTCAGCTTTAAATGTCCCGTGGCATGGCAAATTTTCATTTTATGTGGTTTTTCAACATTAATATGAGTTCCCCCTAACCTGAATATTGTCCCCAAGTGCCTGGAAATTTTGATCGGTGTAAACCGAGTTCTGGCTGTCTTTCTCTGCCTTTGAGAAAATGACAGCCCAGACGAGCTGATCTTGAATTTTCCTGTTATGACGTCATAACAGGAACGGTTACCTCCCTTTCCTCCGCCCAGAGAATTTGGCATTGCCCATGCAAGCGCTATATTTGTCCTCAAGAGATCATGGCTTGTGAATGAGTGAATGCTGGCAGTTTCTCAGTGTTTGGATGTTAGGGGTGTAACGGTACACAAAACTGACGTTTCGGTACGTACCTCGGTTTTGAAGTCACGGTTCGGTATGAGTTCGGTACAGCAGTTTTACAAAATTGCTTTTTATTTATTTTTATTAAACAGTGGTTTACTGGAAAAGAAAAAAAAATGTCTGTCCTTGAATGATTTAAATTATAACTAAAAGTTTAATGAAGATATTTCTGTAAACTATAGGGAGCCCTTACTTGCACATTAATATTAAAGTTTAACAACAGAGCCCAAACTATTCGGCTAAATTCAGTTGCTATTTATTTTTAGGTAATAATCAACACTCAAATAACACATTGTATGCAAACATGTAAACTTCACATAAGGCAGTTTTTTGCATTAACTTCTATATCTAATTAGAAAATAGTTTTTTCTCCAATTTGTTGTTGAAATATAGTAATCATTCATAGCCTACACAGTATCTGTCATTTTCATGACAGGTTTATTTAACATGCATGAAATAATCAAGACATCCCTAACAGGTTAAGTAGAATATAATGAATATATAGGCAAATATAGAGCATATATTTAGTGAAAGAGTTGATTTCTCTAGTGAATAAAATTCTGTGGACACTGAATGACTGCCTGAGGTAACTTAAATGTGATGCTAACGTTACATGACATTGTTTAGTTTACAAGCAGTTATATTGACGTCTTTCCGCCGTTGGAACACTGATTTAGCGATTACACCAGATATGATACATGACAGTAAGTTGTAATGTATCCTCAGCATACCTTTAGATGGTCATTCATGTTTATTCTTTAGGAAAAGATGATCAATCGCCTTCACAGATGATCGCGTTCACGCGCGGCCGCTTGAACTGTGATCAGTGATCAGTCACGCCACATAGAGCGTCAAAACGGTATTAATGACTGAATACTTAATATGTTCATGTGAGAACTCGGATTGAAGTGTGTTCTGCGCTTAAAACAAGCCAATTGTTAACTGTTAAAGATTGCACTCGGAAACCGTTCGGTACCGGCGTGCACCGAACCGAAAGCCTTGTACCGAAACGGTTTGGGACGAATACGTGTACCGTTACACCCCTATTGGATGTACAAATGAAAACAGAAGTCTTTTTTCAGTTCCTTCTGATCTGTGATCAGTGATTTATGATGTGTAGCTAATTATTCAAGTTCACACAGAATTGTATTATTCATGCACACGCTGCGGCTTCTCTCTTTCCCGACAGAACGGTGTTTTCGTGTTTTCTATCTTGTGAGTCAGTGTTTTTGCACGTCCTCGTCGCGTCTATCTGTTCTAAAATGTGCATGCAGTCGTGAGTTAATGCTCAATATCTGCAAAGCCACATCTTTAGAGATAAACCTCATGCACGCCGAAGCTCGGAATGCACTGACCGGTCGGCCTTCAACATCACCGACCCCCAGTACTGCATCTTGCCCATAGCGGAGGCGCCTTACGCGGCGTAAGATTAAGCAGAAGGGGGTAAGCGTGAGGGTTACATTTGATTACTGCTGTTGTGTATTTGTTTGCGCTGTGTACTCAATGCGTGTCACTGACGCTTTTCATATTATAGGAAAATATCTAAAAATAATGCTATAATCAACACTTACTCGTAACTCGTTCATCTCGACAGCTGTAATGGTACATTACATGTGTTACAAAGTTGGTCGAATAATGATGAAGACGGACTCTGCGTGACTGGGACTCGTTTTTATTCAGAACTCTCAGATACAAACAAAATAAACTCGCGCTGACAGCGCTCTCACAACTCAGTAGTTACTATAAATAACTTTGTTAGCAATCGCTCCGTCTCTGGTCCGTGATGTCCGGTTCACGAACAAATCATTCTTTTGAACCAGTTCTTTTTAGTGAACCAGTCGAACCAGTTCACCAAATCGGACTGAATCGTTCTAAGCGATTCGCGTCTTCAGTCAGCGCTGATCCATAATTTAATAAAGTTACTAACTTTCTGACATGAGTGACAGCCCCTCCGACTAGAAATAAACGAATAACCTGAAGTATATGCTAGTAACTACAACAGTTCACTGAACTGAGACATGCTGAGATAACTGATGAGAAGTGAACTCAGGTCCTCCGTCTCTCTGGCAGACTCGTGCCTGCTCGTGCCTGCTCGTTAAACCACGCCCCCCTCCGCTACAAGATCTGATACTCATTTCAAATGCAAAGATGTCAGCCAATCACAACAGTGGGCGTTTTTACTGAAGTTTCGCAGCAGACATGCCCTTGAAACAGGGCATTCAGCCACAGGTCAAACATCAGTATAGAAAAAATGCCTTTTCCCTTTCGTTCAGTCACTACGACGTACGTTAGTGACTAACGAATGGGGGTTTCGCTTAGAAGCCAATCATCTTCATCGTATTCAACAGCGCCCAATGGCAGTGCCAATGCCATGGGCATGCGGAATTTGCATGCGTAACTCCGCCCCACCTCGTGGGTATATAAGGAAGTACGCTGCGAACATCGCATTATGTTTCTGCTTTGGAGCCAAGAGGATCTCTTCACTCCTACAAGCCTGATCTGAGTCATCGACAGCTTTCGAGACGAGCAGCTTTCCAGAGGCGTTGGTGTTACGGCGCGTTCCTGTGATCATCATACTGCCTGCCTGCTGATCTGCGCAGTGGTCCGCTAGACAGCTGGTGTGTGGTCCCTGGGCGCTTCGGCGTTCTCTGCGAGGCTTCCTCTCATAAAAGAGCTTACACGTGACGCGTCCTTTTCAGGATGTCTCGTCCGTGTACTTCTGGGTGTGGTCGGTTGCTTTCCTCTTCTGATGGGCACGAACACTGTCTGATATGTTTGGGCTTTCAGCATGCTCAGACAGCGTTCGCGGATGAGTCATGTTCTCACTGCGGGAACATGACCATCGCAATGTTGCGGTCAAGACTCCATGACCTTCGTACTGAAGTGAGAGTCCCCTCTACCACACCCCGATCTACTGAGTCCCAGAGGCCCAGTACTTCGGCTGGTGGTCAGGGTGACTTGACGGTTACGGTGTGGAACAAAGCCCCGACGCTCATGCCTCGGGCCACACCCCCGTCTTGCACATTGCAACCCGCGAGTGTTCAGATGCAGATCGCGGGGCCGGCTCCGGCCCCCCCGCGCATCTCATTTGGCGCTCCAGAGGAGGATGCGATGTCGATCACCGCATCACAAGGTGGGCTCGAGTCCTCTGGAGATGATGACTCGGCTGTGCTGCCGCCCTCGGGCGTGCCAGCATTGCCCGAGTCAGATCCAGAGCTGACAGCCATGTTGTCTCGGGCAGCCGCGAGTTTAGGGATCGAGTGGAACCCTCCACCCTGTCCCGAACGCTCAAGGCTCGACGATTGGTTTTTGGGGGCTCGCGCTGACACCCGTCAGTCCTTGCCCTCAATACCTTTCTTTCCCGAGCTGCATGAGGAACTCACGCGGTCCTGGAAGTCCCCGTTGTCTTCCCGTGACCGTTCGGTGACTTCCTCCGCCTTCTCCGTCCTCGATGGGGCGGCAGCTAAAGGGTACACTGGGGTCCCTCCAGTTGAACGTTCTGTTGCGATGCAACTGTGTCCTCAGAGCGCTTCAACCTGGCGTGGTGATCCTAAGCACCCCTCCAAAGCCTGTCGATTCACATCAACCTTGGTGTCGAAATCGCACAGAGCCGCGGGGCAGGCTGCCGCTTCGCTGCATGCCATGGCGATCCTCCAGGTCTACCAGGCCAGGATCCTCAAGCACATGCACGAGGGTGGAGTTGATCCGGGGCTCTTAAATGAGCTGCGTGCCGCCACCGACCTCGCTCTCCGGGCGACGAAGGTGACCGCACGCTCCCTGGGTCAAGTGATGTCCACAAATGTGGTCCAGGAGCGTCACCTGTGGCTGAACCTGGCCGATATGCGGGACACCGAGCGAACCCGGTTCCTCGATGCCCCCATATCCCAGGCCGGCCTCTTCGGCGGGGCGGTTGAGGACTTCGCCCAACAGTTCTCAATCGCCCAGAAGCAGACTGAGGCTATTAAGCACGTACTGCCCCGGCGGCCAGCTGCTGCCTCCACCCCGCCGCCGGCGCAGTCAACTCAGTCTGCTCCACGCCGAGGACGCCCTCCTAAGGCTCCCGCCCCTCCCACCCGGTCCAAGCAGCAGCCTTCACCCGGGCCGGGTCGCGGAGGAAGCAGTAGGAAGGCGTCCAAGTCCCCTCAGGCCGCCCCGCGCCCCGCTAAACGCCAGGCCAAGCGGCGCTCCTGAGACGGACGGCTCAGGGATGGGAAATTCTTTCGAGGAGATGGTAGCAGGACCACTCCTTCCCCCGGTGGAGGGCCGGGGGAGAATCCTTTGTTCAGCTGCTGGCCCCCGGGTCAGCAGCACCCTATGTTGGTCAAAGAAAGAATTAACACTCCCATCCCTGAGCCCACAGAGTCCGGTGATGACGGTGCGCGCCACCCACGGGTCCCGCCACTCGCATCCCACTCTGTCGCCAGCCTCCTGGCAGAGCAGACCCCAGTGGAACGCTGGTCCTTCCCTGGTCTCCTCTGTCAGGACGCAGCTGTCAACCGTGCCCCCGCACCGGGACGCCCCACAGCCTCCCATGTCCGGGCCGGTGACGCTGCATCGCTGCAAGCCCACACCGGGTACGTCTGTACACCGTATGACCCCGCTGGTGCAGTTTCTGGATGTCTGGCTTCAGCTTCCAGGGCTGTCCCGCTGGGTCGAGCGGACCGTCAGGCGCGGCTATGCGATTCAGTTCGCACGGGTTCCTCCCTGCTTCCAGGGAGTCCGTTCCACCATGATCGGGGCCAACGCCCCCGTCATGCGAGCGGAGATTGCCACCCTACTGGCGAAGGGTGCGATCGAACCTGTCCCTCCAGCCGAGATGAATTGCGGGTTTTACAGCCCGTACTTCATTGTACCCAAAAAGACCGGTGGGCTACGGCCAATCCTGGACCTGCGCATCCTGAACCGTTACCTTCACCGGTTTCCGTTCAAGATGTTGACAGCGAAACGCCTTTTCGAATGCGTTCGTCCACACGATTGGTTTGCAGCGATCGACCTGAAGGACGCCTACTTCCATGTCTCCATTTTGCCTCGACACAGACCGTTCCTACGGTTTGCTTTCGAGGGGCGGGCATATCAGTACGCAGTTCTACCATTCGGGCTATCTCTGTCCCCTCGCGTCTTTACGAAGATTGCCGAGGCAGCCCTTGCGCCCCTTCGGCAGCACGGGGTCCGCATCCTGAACTACCTCGACGACTGGCTCATACTGGGTCCCTCTCGAGAGCAGGTTTGCGGACACAGAGATCTGGTGCTCCATCACCTAGCCCGTCTGGGCCTTCGGGTCAACTGGGAGAAGAGCAAACTTTGCCCTGCGCAGAGGATCTCTTTTCTCGGTATGGATATCGACTCGGTCGCCATGTGCGCGCAGCTTTCGAGCGAGCGCGCGCAGTCTCTGCTGACTGCCCTTCGACAAGTCGAGGGCCAGAGTGCGGTTCCACTGAAACATTTTCAGAGGCTCCTGGGGCATATGGCATCTGCAGCCGCGGTAACGCCGCTCGGATTGCTTCATATGAGACCGCTTCAGCACTGGCTACGCGATCGAGTCCCGAGATGGGCATGGCGGTCTGGCACGCTCCGGGTACTAGTGACTCGGGCCTGCTTACAGACACTCACCCCGTGGTCGAACCTCAAGTTTCTACGGACCGGAGTGTCCTTAGAACGAGCTTCCAGGCATGTTGTTGTGACAACAGATGCATCATCCACGGGCTGGGGTGCCATGTGCAATGGACAAGCAGCCGCGGGCTCCTGGACAGGACCCCAGCGCCTTCTGCATGTCAATTGCCTCGAGTTACTGGCTGTACGGTTCGCCCTGCACGGCTTCCGAGCGTTGCTGAAGGGTCAACATGTGCTAGTCAGGACAGACAACACGGCCGTAGTAGCGTACATCAACCACCAGGGCGGTCTACGCTCCCACCGTATGTCTCAACTCGCCCGCCATCTCGTTTTGTGGAGTCAGAAGCGCCTGAGGTCCCTTCGTGCTGTCCACATCCCTGGAGACCTGAACTGTGCAGCCGACGAGCTGTCACGGTTTCAGCCTCTCCCCGGAGAGTGGAGACTCCACCCCCAGACGATCCAGCTGATATGGGAACGGTTCGGCGACGCACAGGTAGATCTGTTTGCCTCCCAGGACTCTTCCCATTGCTCCCTGTATTATTCCCTGACCGAGGGCACCCTCGGCACGGATGCACTGGCGCACAGCTGGCCGTCCGGGCTACGCAAGTATGCGTTTCCCCCAGTGAGCCTTCTTGCACGGGTACTGTGCAAGATCAGGGAGGACAAGGAGCAGGTCGTCTTGGTCGCCCCGCTTTGGCACGGCCAGACCTGGTTCCCAGAACTCTTACTCCTTGCGACAGCCCCTCCCTGGCCTATCCCTCTGAGACCAGACCTTCTGACTCAGAGACGGGGCACCTTTTGGCACCCGCGTCCAGCGTTCTGGAAGCTCCACGTGTGGCTTCTGGACGGGACACGGCAGGTTTGAGTAGCCTTCCACCTGCGGTGGTCGCTACCATCACTTCCGCTAGAGCTGAGTCTACACGACGTCTCTACGCGTTGAAGTGGAACCTCTTCGTCACATGGTGCTCTTCCCGCCAAGAAGACCCCTGGAAATGCCCGATCGGGTCCGAACTATCGTTTCTCCAGGAGGGGGTGGAGCGAAGGCTGTCTCCCTCCACCCTGAAAGTGTACGTGGCCGCAATATCTGCCTACCACGATCTCCTGGGAGACAAAAAGGTAAGTCAGCACGACCTGGTCATCAGGTTCCTGAGGGGAGCGAGGAGACTGAATCCTCCTCGCTCTCCTCTCGTTCCCTCTTGGGACCTCTCAGTAGTCTTAAGTGCTCTGCAGAGGCCTCCCTTTGAGCCTTTGCGGTCGGCCGAGATTAAGTTCTTGTCTATGAAGACGGCTCTGCTGACCGCATTGGCCTCGCTTAAGAGGGTCGGGGACCTGCAAGCATTTTCGGTTGACGAAGCGTGCCTTGAGTTCGGGCCGGCTAACTCTCACGTGATCCTGAGACCCCGGCCCGGATATGTGCCCAAGGTTCCTACCACTCCGTTCCGAGATCAGGTGGTGAACCTGCAAGCGCTGCCTTTGGAGGAGGCAGACCCAGCCTTGGCATTGCTCTGTCCAGTACGCGCTCTCCGCGCCTACGTAGACATGACGCAGTGTTTCAGGACCTCAGACCAGCTCTTTGTCTGTTATGGTGGAGAGCGGAAGGGAAGTGCTCTCTCAAAGCAGAGGTTGTCTCACTGGGTGGTGGACACCATTGTTTTGGCTTACCAGCAGCAAGGTCGACCATGTCCCCTTGGTGTGAGGGCACACTCCACCCGGAGTGTGGCCTCCTCTTGGGCTCTAGCGCATGGCGCCTCGCTAACAGACATCTGCAGAGCTGCAGGCTGGGCGACACCCAACACATTCGCCAGATTCTACAATCTCCGAGTGGAGCCAGTGTCCGACTTTGTACTCGCCCCCCCGAGGGGCCGGTAATGGACCACGCTCAGGTGTCTTCGCTTGCTCGCCATTCCACTCCCATGACTGGATACGTGCGATATTTTCCTCAGGTGAGCTCCCCGAGAGCCCTGAGCTCCTCCAGCACTGTCGACGCCGACATCAGTTCAGTCTGCCCCTTCGAGCCCAGACCCTCATGTCCGGCCAGGTGCTCCGTGTGCATGGTTCCCCTCTGGCGACCCCCACACGAGTATTCCCACCGTAAGCCTCCTCAGTGAGCAGGTGTCTTTCCCTTGGCAAGTCCCTGCCACCCCTAGGGTTAAAAATCCACCTTCGGCTGGTACCCTAGAGATCTTCCATATGCAACCCTCAGCGGGTCATATGTGTATTCTCTAAGTCCTCCCTACGGTAGGCACCTTGGCATTCCCTCACTGGGATATGCTTCCCAGTGTACCTTGGTAATCCTGTGATAAGTGGGAGTCCTAGGGCCTTAAGTGGCTGGATCTCACACTTACGCAGGGCACTGGATGACAGCTGAGTGGCGCTGTTTTACAGGTTCCCCCATTCGTTAGTCACTAACGTACGTCGTAGTGACTGAACGAAAGGGAACGTCCGGTTACGTATGTAACCCTCGTTCCCTGAGGAGGGAACGGAGACGTACGTTTCCTTAGCCACGTCAGCTGTGCTGCCTGGAACGCGAGGAGTTCAGTCTTGGCTCCTGCAGCAGTAACATAATGCGATGTTCGCAGCGTACTTCCTTATATACCCACGAGGTGGGGCGGAGTTACGCATGCAAATTCCGCATGCCCATGGCATTGGCACTGCCATTGGGCGCTGTTGAATACGATGAAGATGATTGGCTTCTAAGCGAAACCCCCATTCGTTAGTCACTAACGTACGTCTCCGTTCCCTCCTCAGGGAACGAGGGTTACATACGTAACCGGACGTTATTTCTAAATTATGACATTTTATGATGTAAAAATCATACTAACAATATAAGTACACCTCAGGAAACATTATAAAATAATAGAAAAATACCATGCCATGGGACCTTTAAGATTATGTATAAATCTCAACTTTATGACTGGTTTTGGGGTCCAGGTCACATATAGATAATTTGTTATTGTAATTTGGTAATTTTGTTGTAATGGCTTACACATAGCACAGGGAGGCTTTATTTGAAACATTGAACTAGATTTACAAAAAAATGACAAGTAAACAGTCAGTAATAAAATAAGATAAAATAAACAAACTGCAATCAACAACATAAATAAATAGTTAAATGAAATAAACATGGCTTTAAGTTTTTTCAGGTGAGTCTAACAGTATATTCAGGTAAGAAATCATACAAAAATTAAAGTAATAAAATGTAAAATAACACTGGATAGTTTTCATTGTAAAAATTATTTCTTACAATAAAGTTACAAATATTAACATGACAGACGGCAGCAGATTTATTAGCCTGCTGTCACTTCAAGAGCTTATGCATGGATCCGATATACTGTTACACAACATGCGATTTCTCTCAACTATTTATGTTTCCAAACTGACAATTGCAATACAGGCATATGACGTAATTTTGTATGTATTTGACCGTTTAAGCACAATAAGCACGAAAATAAGTCAATTTGATACCCACAAGCTGTTTGAGAAGCAACTTTATGAGAGCGCCACATATATATAGCTCAGTGGTGCGCATACTTTTAGTGTGAGCGCGAAATTTGCGGGACCGATATCTCAATGTCGATACATCACAATATCGATATTTGTGACAACACTAAGAAAAAGTGATAAAAGCTAGCTAAGTGTGCACACAGAGAAGGCTGTTTTAATTTTTCATATTCATCTTACCTGAGCATTTCAAGTTATATATTTTCATAGCGACATGACCGTCTGGAATAAAGAACGTGAAGACCAATGCGATTCATATTCAAAATGATAAGTAAGCGCTGATTTGTTTACGGTTTGTATAACCCTAGTTTTGGTTTCTCTTTTTGAATGGCGGATATAGACTACTGCCACCTGCTGGTATAGCCAGTTATTTCCTCTCACATAGGTGCAGTACATGCTAGTTAGCTGTTGGCTGTAGTCTTTACAGTGTTTAAGGGCAACTTAAAAGGCAAAACACAGTCGGCTTTCGTTGATGCTAGTTCTTTGATTTTGATTTGGTGTGTAATGGCCTTTCTCAATGGGCAACTTGCTTTGTTGAAAATTCCTATTTGAGGAAAGTTTTATTGCTTAGATGTGGTTCCTTCATAACTCACAACATTGGAGTTACATTTATGTTTTATGTAATAACTTTCTCTAAAAAAGTATCCTAAAAGTCTTTGAATTTAATGAAAACTTAGTAAAACATTGACATCTCTGAATTTTCATGGCGTCTTGATAAATTTTAACATAGTTTATGAATTTGTTGAGATCTCATGAAATGTCTAAGGGAGACGCTTGGAAAAGCACTGATTATGTTTTCTAAATACAAAAGAAAGAAAGGGATTGATTATCCAAAAATGAAAATCCAGTCATTATTTATTGTGTCGTTCCAAACCTGTAACTTTCTTTCTTCTGTGGAACAAAAACTAATAGTATTTATTTGTTTGTTTGTTTGTACAATGGAAGTCAATGGTAACCAAAACCAAAACAGTAAGCAATCCCTTTAAGCAAAAGTCTAATTTTGCTCTCTATTTATTCTCATTGCTGTCTAGGACAAACCATTAACATTTTTCTTGCGAGTTTTTCTTTTAGGCTCCCCCAAACAAGGATATAGTCCTTGGGAATATTCTAGCTGTAGCACAGAAGGGCTATGGGTTCCAATATCACTGGCCTTGCTTTGACCAATGCCCTTGTGTCCCTCAGCATGCCACTTACTGCTGCGCCGCTCCAGGGGAAGCCCAGCGTGCCACCACTATCACCCTGCAATCTGTCAAACCATGACAACCTTTTAAAAGAGCTTTGGCCCCACAGACGCTCAAGTAAACACATACAGGCTGTTGAACAATGTCACAACGGGGAGCAGTTCAACAGTCACAGTATTAATATGGCTTCACCTCCCTTATCCACATTAAAATACCATTTAAATTTGCTTAAATTGGACAACTGAGAGTCCATGCTATTTAAGAGTTCATTGGAGTTCAAGTCATAAGAATTTTCAGTCACCAGGCATTTTAGATATACAATAGTTTCACCTCCTGGATATATACATATTTATTTTTTGTTTGTACAATGTATGTATGTGTGTGTGTGTGTGTGTGTGTGTGTGTGTGTGTGTGTGTGTGTGTGTGTGTGTGTGTGTGTGTGTGTGTGTGTGTGTGTGTGTGTGTGTGTGTGTGTGTGTGTGTGTGTGTGTGTGTGTGTGTGTGTGTGTGTGTGTGTGTGTGTGTGTGTGTGTGTGTGTGTGTGTGTGTGTGTCTCACTGGGAAAAAACAAAAAAACTAAAAGTAAAATTTACTTAATTCTACTTAACTTAGTTTTTGCACACATATTTTTCAGTTAAATTCACATATGGAATTAAGTAAACAAAGTTAAGTCAAAGTAACAAAGAAAATAATTAACTTTTAACTTGGCCAGTAAGGTTGTTGAGAATTTATACTTTTTTTAAAGTTTCCTTTGTAATACTTCTTACTCAAAAAATATAGCACTGAATTAAACCATGCTTATAAAGTGTATGCTTACTTAGAAAAATCTAAGTAAATAACACAATAGATATTGTGTAGACACCATATTTACATAATAGAAGTAAAACAGCATCTGGACACAGACCTCAATATATGGTACACAAGACACAATGACGGTAACATTCAATGGATAATTTTGGAATGCATCGTTTTTGAGTAGAAAAATAACTGTCACAAAATGGCAAGTTACTAAACCTAACAACAAAATCAATGATAAAACTAGATAAAATAGAGCTGGAAAACAGCCAAAAATCAACCTTATATTGCAGAATTGTATGTTTTCTTATTACTCCATGGTCACTCTCTCACAAAAAAAAAGTCACGTCATTCAGCACAGACTACCTTCACAATCGCACACGCTGGTTCTCAATGAAGGGCACTAATCTGTGGAAATCTGCAGATTTTCCTGCGGAATTCTCCTGGTGCAGATTCCGTGTGGGCCTGCTTATGACCTTGATTCAAATAACACAGGTTTCACTGTGGCAACTAAAATACTTTCATTTTCTACTCGTCAATTAACTCATTAAATAAGCACTGTAACATTTGGTTGGCAACATTGGAAAACATGTTGTCCACTGATCATCTTTGCTGGAGGCAAACAACAACATACTACAAATCTTGCCAATCCAGGCTCATTGTAAAACATGCCTGTGGCGACATTTCTATACAATTATATTATGTTGCTTCTTGCACATTTCACAACACATCCAAATTTTTCCAGTGAGTGGCATTAAAAGCATGTTCAGTATTCTCTAAAACAGATGAACATGAATGTGGCAACATTTTATTGCGTTGGTTGTTGTACATAGCAGCTGTTTGTAAAAAGTAAATATCAGGTGAGTGATACTAAAGCAAGTTTGAACTTACCATCTACACTAAACCCTACTTAAAGGCCCACTGAAGTGCCTTGAAACATGCAGCATTATTCAATGTGTTGACATAATTTCCCCTGAAATGGCTCAAGCTGTTAGCAGCTCCTCCCCTTTTTTGAAACAACCAATACCATTTCGTTAATATCACAGTTTGACTAGAGCCTTTCTGTTTGGCAAAGCCAGAGTTTCCTCCTAATCTCTAACCATTTATCATCATAATCTCCTCCATATCGCTTTGAAATACAGCATTCTGTGCAGAATTTAAATGGGTCCGATATGTTTTGTTGTATGCACCGACTCTCGTCTCATGTCTCTAGTCAACGGCTCTGGTTTAGACTATGTGTGTGAACACACCAGCTTATTCATAACCTTAAGGCTAACATAGTCATACTAAAAGCTAAAAAACTTCCATTTTGATTTCAGGGGGCCTTTAACCTAAACCTAACCAAAAGTTTTAACAAAAGAAAAAAGAAAAAAAATCTAAGGCAAGTAATTGAGCTTTTTTTATTGTGTTGTGAACTTCTGTTGTTTCTTGAAGTAGAGACCAGGAGACGTCGAGATCAAAACAGAAGTGATTATTTTAATGAGAACTCTCTGTGCTGCAGGTCGTCCGAAAACAGTCTGATTTAGCAGTACAAAATAATGCAATTTATCTGCATTTCAGGGGGAGGGGTTATACAGCAGAGGAGGAGACACTCTGAACAATACAATGCAAATGTTGTATAGGTAAAAAGGACACACCCTACATAACTGTGTCTCTCGTCCAGATTCAATCAGCATAACAGTGCCATTCAAATGCATAGATGCTAATCCAATCACTCAGGCAGTATTGCTCTAAACTTGTCATGGTAAATAGTCAGGAAATGCATAAAGACAAAAGACTTAATGTCTCAACCACTTACACAGCCTGACGTAATCTCCTTAGAATTTCCTCAAGTTTACTTCAAAATGTAAAACACAAATATAGATAATGTTTTCAGTTATATTTTATTACATTGGAACCTAGATATAACAATGTATAAATTTGTAATCTTACAATTGTAACTGGTGTTTCGTAGGACTCATAGCCAAGTGCTTCACATAGAAAGTGCAGTGCTGTACCAGGTGATCTACTGAGCAAGTTTACATCAGAAAAGTCATTACATATACAGTTGGTCTACATATTCAGACTGACGGCAGAAGGTCTGGACTTTTTTCAAAGCTTTCATTGGCCAAGGGCCGCCCAAGAGGATATTTGACTGACACTAGTTTGATTAGACGTTAGGCTTGATTTAGAGAGCCGTCATATAAGGCCTCCGCTCCTAGAGCTCGGCTAGGCGGTAGGATAGTATGCTAGGTCTTTAGGCTCTCTTGAAGCCTCCTTGGCTACTGACCTCAGTGTGGGGTGTGCTCTTGCCTTTCTATGTACTGCCCATGGGTTACAGTGTTTCCTAGGCCTCTTGTTTGAGGCCTCCACTCTTCAGGGCTGCCTGAACAGAAGTTCTCTATTCTCTGTGAGCATCCTTGGATGCTGGCCCGAATATGAGCGTAGTTAGGCTTCCTCTTTTCAGTCATCCTGTTGTGGCCTCCGTTCTTGATCTGGTCTATGATCGTTGCTGGTGTACATTAGGGACGAGGACTCATTTGAGTCCTTTGACTTAGCTCAGCCAATATGGTCCTCATCCCTTCAGCATAGCAGTGTGGATATTCTGTTCCCCATAGCGACCCCTAGGGGATGCAGCACGAGTTCCCTTTCGAAAGGGAACGTCTCAGGTTATGCATGTACCATGGTTCCATGAGAATAGGAAATGAGACGCTGCATCCTTTTACCATGCTTCCGGTATTCCTGTACATGTCTCCTTCAGACAAAAATTGGATGACATATTTCACAGGAGCCCTTTTATACAGTACTTGCGGTCACACCGTCATAAGCTGTCGCCTGCCAATGCCAAGTGCATTGCCGTGTTTAGACACAGGTCAAGACTGTATTTCATTACAGTTACATTTTAAATGAGTGGTAATCAAATTATTTTAGATTACCAAAGTGATTACTTTGAATTTGAATGTCATTTATTTCATTTAATCAGTAATGTAATATGTACAAAAATGTACCCTTGCATCTTAAATGTCCCTAAACGTTACCTGGATGATCCACACTGTTTTCATGTTTCATGTTAAGACATTTGTTTAGGTAATTGCAACTTTTTATTTCACAATTCTGACATCTTTTCTGAGAATCGTGAGATATAAACTCGCAATTGTGAGTTAAATGTCCAATTATGATGAGGAAAAAAGACTGACGTTTTTTACGTTTTTGACTTTATAACACACAATTGTGAGTTTATAAAATGCAATTCTGACTTTATAACATTCAAGTTATAAACTTTAAAGTTGACTTGCGTCAGAATTGCGAGAAATTGTGAGATAAAAAGTCGCAATTACCATTTTTATTTTTATATTTAATGGCGGAAACAAGTTTACATTAAAGGGTTACTTCAGCGATGGGAAGATGAATGCGTTTTTAAACTGGGTCATATATGTCGTAGAAATGTGAAATTATTTTTGAATTTGGTGCCTTCTAGACTGAGAAAAGACAGAAAATGAAATGAAAAACTCCCAGAATGCACTTGCTTCGCTGCTCAACTAGGCCACTCCCAAAGCCACGGCCACTGGTTATCACTTGCCCACCATGACACCGCCCCCACCGTCGTTTTGATTTTCATAGTAATAAAATAATGTTGTTCAGTTAGAGAACAGACACTACAATTAAGAACTGAAAGTGTCTTTTCAATAAAGTGTGAGTGAGCCGAACGAAAGTCACAGCACAAACGCAGCAGGAGTCAGATTTCATTCATCACGAGAGCGAAGAGCTGAGCAGAGCTGTGGTAAGCGCGGCAGTCATTCGCGGTGCGTGTCCAGTCTGGTGCGTTATCAGATCGCATATGGAAGCTTAACTTTCATAGGAATTCATTAAAAAGTTGAAACACTCACTTTGCTCCATACCGCTCCGTTATGAATGCCCGAGCCGAGCAGCTGTGCGCATTCAATTCTGTGAGAGAGATCCCACCCCTATGAGCGGATTGATAACATGCGGAACTAACTCCTTCTACTGACTGTAGTCTCTAGCCTCTGGCCAAAAAGTAGAAACCGGTTAATATATTCAAATTATCGTACTTTCCCCCCTCATGTCCCCCTGAGACGAGAGAATTATGCACTTTATTTCTGTAAAAAATCCTCCGATGACTCAAATATTGTAATTTTGCGTCATCGGAGGATTTTTTCCAGAAATTAAATGCACAATTCTCTCGTCTCAGGGGAAAGTACGATAATTTGAATATACTACCGGGTTTCTACTGATACAAAACTTAATGCTAATCGCTAAAGTAACCCTTTAAACACAATGCATTAAGAGCCAACTTTTGAACAGGATGATCGATGTGTAAATTTCTTATTTTGTTTAAAGTTCACATTTTATTCATTTAGTACCGCCCATCACATTTACCCTGTTCATCCAATTCAAAAAGTTTACACACCCTAAATCTTAATGCATCGTGTTGCCTTCCTGAGCATCAGTATTTTTTTTTCTAAGATTTTTTTTTTTTTTTTGCTTTGAAAAATAAATAAGGAAAATTGGAAAATTGATGTTTAAAATAATATGCAGAGGAAAACCCTGTCTTATGTAAGGTGGACCCTTTGTTTTACATACCTTTTTAGTATTCCAAAGTATTTTAAAGTATTTAGATGAAGTTATAAAACTTGTGTAATCTAATGAAAAACATTACAAATGACTTTTTAAAGCATGTATTTTGTAATCTGTAGTGAAATACATTTTAAAAGTAAGCTTCCCAACCCAGTCATGGCATTCCCCATAGCGATGCAGGGGACGCAGCGTCTCATTCCCTATTCTCTGGGAACCATAGTTTAACCTGAGACGTTATGTCATGCAAACATGAAAATGTATTAGTTTAAAAATCATGCACCATAGTAAACATGTTTTGTATAACATTATACTGTGCAAAGAACAATGCGAAATAATGTTTTTATTAAACAATATTCTGCCCTGTAATCATAATTTGTGTGGAAAAAGAGTTGCTGGTGTTTTACTGCCATTAGAGATCATTTTAGCTGGAAACTGCAGTGAATTGGATGGATTTACATTTTTGGAGCTTTGCAAAAATTCAGACAGAGGCACATTTTTCCAATGAGCCTAAGTTGAATATTGGTGTCCCCCGAGAACTATGAAAAAGGAAGCATTCAATTACTAGTGACATCACACGACAGTTTGTGTTATTTTTTGTCTCTCTCTTAAATACTTTTTTAAAATTTCCCCATTCTGTGCTGAAATGTTTTTTCCACTCAGATTTCAGTCATTCAGTCCGATGGGCTACAGCAAGTCTACAGTGAGTTAAGGCCATTCAATTTGGCTATGACATAAATGAGAAGGCATTTCCAGGATGGCGCTCCATTCTGAAACTTTCCTTCACATCACAGGAAAGCCATTGGACTGGTAAAGGCTCCTACAGCGTATTTACACTGCCACTCTTTCATTTCAGTTAGCGTCTGCCAGCATGAATTCCTGTGTAAATACATGTAGGCCGTCTCTGTGTGGGATTAAAAGGTCTGCGTAAACACACAATATGTTTGCTGCTTTGGTACTGCATACACTCATTGTAGATGTAAATTGAACCATAATATAATTGGCTTATAATGCCAGAAGGAGGCCTCTTTCTCTGCAGGGGCCAGTGGTTTCAAAAGAAATATGGTGGCTGTGTAAATTGACAGAGACAAAATTAAATATTGTTTTGACTGACAGGAACAGAACGAACTAGTCCGTTCTCAGAACTCGTTTACTTTCATGCAGACAGTTACCTGCTCCCAGAACACGCTAAAAAGTCTCCATTACAGCCCTTGCATACAGATGTAAGTCCAGAGGAGAGTGTTTCAACATAGCTTGTCCTGTACAAGAAATAAGTGTACACAGACGTATGTTTATGTTTAAGCTCCAGAGTGCCTGCAAATCCTTGCCCGGTTTCAGGTTTTTGAAAGGTATATCTTTTACCTTCTCTTAATCTCCTATGCAATCATAAACATATGCTTGCATGTAAACACAGACTCAATTAACAAGCCTCAGAGTTTGGTTAGCGTAAGATGTTGGCTGTCACAGGTTATTATAGGTATCTGTTGCCAGCAGTTACCATGTGGCCAGTGGCCATAGCAACGTTGTTTCCATGGATTTTGGCAAAGTTTCTTTTGTCATCACTGGTAAAAGTGTGTATTATCTGTATTAAGGTTAAAATAGGTAATGAGTGATACATGTAAGTGGCTTTTATTGAAAATGAATTTAACATTAATACAAGGACACAGACACTTTAAAATTTAAGAATAAATCACTGAAAACTTAATATTGATTGACCAATGTGGCGGGCAGCGAGGCTGAGGGACCGTGAGAGCGGGACGAGGCCGCGGTCATTATTAGGATGATGAGCGCCAGCTGCGTGCCGCATTGGCCTCGTCTCTCGCGGAGGAGTGACAGGAGTATAAAGGAGGAGCGACGACAGAGGACCAGGCCTGGATTTTAATTTGTGTTTTATTTGTGTTTTGTTATGTGTGTGCGGCAGTCGTCCGTGAGGGGCTGCCGCTTTTACTTTCATTTTGTGTTCAGTTATTTTATTAAAAGTTTGTTGTTTATTGTTCGCCGGTTCCCGCCTCCTTCTTCCCACACGAACAAACATCGTTACACTGGTGCCGAAACCCGGGAGGAAGGAGAGACATGCTGTCGAAGAGCCCTCGCTGCTGAGGGGGATCGCGGTGCTGAGGAGGTCGGGCAGCGCGGATGCGTGAAGACCGCGAGGAGCTGCCCGAGGCGGTGGTGCTGGAGCGAATGAAGATCCGGTGGGACGGAGAACTCGCTGCCGTGCCCCTGGGTCGAGGTGGGGTGGCTGCCGTCCGAGAGGGAGCGGAGGAATCGCCAGCGCTTGCCCTGAGCCGGAGCCTGCTCCCGTCCGCCATGTTGGGGAGGAGCAGGGAGCGCGGGAATGGGATTCGCTCCGGCTGCCCTCGACAGGAGGAGCCACTGCCGGCCGCCAGGGGGCGGAGGAGGATCGAGCCGTCCACCGAGCGTCCAGTGCCATCGCATAGCACCGCGAGGAAGAGCCTCTCGGCGGGCTGAGGACCGAGCGGCAGTGTGTCAGGGAACCGGACTAAATTTTTTTTTTTCTCCTCTCTCCACTCTCTCGTCTCTGTCGCTCCTCGTGCTCCCGGCTCCGTTCTCTCACCTCGCTCCCCCAGGTGCCACGGCCGCCGTGATCGGCCCCCCCGGGGAGGGGGGGGGTGAGTAGAGCACAGGCTCGGGAGTACCCCCCGGCCTGCGAAGGGCGTTGGGGGTATGTGGCGGGCAGCGAGGCTGAGGGACCGTGAGAGCGGGGCGAGGCCGCGGTCATTATTAGGATGATGAGCGCCAGCTGCGTGCCGCATTGGCCTCGTCTCTCGCGGAGGAGTGACGGGAGTATAAAGGAGGAGCGACGACAGTGAAGGACGAGAGAGGACCAGGCCTGGATTTTAATTTGTGTTTTATTTGTGTTTTGTTATGTGTGTGCGGCAGTCGTCCGTGAGGGGCTGCCGCTTTTACTTTCATTTTGTGTTCAGTTATTTTATTAAAAGTTTGTTGTTTATTGTTCGCCGGTTCCCGCCTCCTTCTTCCCACACGAACAAACATCGTTACAACCAATAATCTGAAAAGTGTTCACGGCCTTACATCGTTAAGCATGAAACACATCAAAAGCTGTGCACACAAATATAGACACATGCACAAAAATGCATCCGTATTTGAATGTGTTTGTCTATGTACAGTATTGCAGGCGCATGTGTTTCAGCAGCATGCAAAACAGGCCCTTTTTGAGTATAATTAATGAAGCTGCATAAACACAATCATGACCAAGGGGCATAATTAGTCTCTAATTTAATGATTCCATACACACACGTCTTTATGATCGCTCAAACATGCAATATCAGGCTTTCACGCACGTGCTTTACTATCTCACACACACACATTTGTATGTGCTCTTGCACACGAGGTAGATTTTCATTTGCATATAATCTTTAAAATGTTTTGTCCTCTCACTTCAAAGGGCACATTCGCACTTTCTGCTTTACAGTAAAGTGGTTCTGTACCATCTCCTCCCACATTGTATGGGATGAAACAGCACTAGGTGGGTCTTTGGAAAAAGGGCGGTATTGACTGAAAAAAAAAGCTATATATGGATACTTAAAGGGTTAGTTCACCCAAAAATGAAAATTCTGTCATTAATTACTTACCCTCATGTCGTTCGACACCCGTAAGACCTCCGTTCATCTTCGGAACAGAAATGAAGATATTTTAGTTGAAATCTGATGGCTCTGAGAGGCCTCCATTGGCACAATGGCACGGTTCCCTCTCAAGACCCTTAAAAGGTACTAAAGACGTCGTTACAAAGTCCATCTCACTAGTGGTTCTAAAATAACTTTATGAATCGGCGAGAATAGTTTTTGTGTGCAAAAAAACCCTAAATAAGGACTTACATAGTGATGACGATTTCAAAACAAGGCATCATGAAGCTTCGAAGCGTTATGAATCAGCGAGCCGATTCATGATTCGGATCGTGTGTCAAACCGCCAAACTGCTGAATCGACTTACTGATTCATAACGCTTCGAAGCTTCATGATGCCTTGTTTTGAAATCGTCATCACTATGCAAGTCGTTATTTAGGGTTTTTTTGCGCACAAAAACTATTATCGCCGATTCATAAAGTTATTTTAGAACCACTGTAGTGAGATGGACTTTGTAACGACGTCTTTAGTACCTTTTAAGGGTCTTGAGAGTGAACCGTGCCATTGTGCCAATGGAGGCCTTTCAGAGCCATCAGATTTCAACTAAAATATCTTCATTTCTGTTCCGAAGATGAACGGAGGTCTTACGGGTGTCGAACGACATGAGGGTAAGTAATTAATGACAGAATTTTCATTTTTGGGTGAACTAACCCTTTAACATTTTAAATATTTTTGGGACTAACTAATGTCAGGGATCACATGGTGATCACCATGTACGCACACGCACACACACGCACACACTGGTTTATTAAGATTAACAATACTATTTTTTCATCCAAATAGACCAACTATTAACCTTACATGTTTACATGTCAGAGAGTAAAACATCTCGGAAAGATGGGTTTTAACAATTAGCTTAATAAACTAGCGTTTTAATAAAAAAGAAAATCTGTTCTTTTTTCTGTTTTATAAGGTATTGGAGGCCGTGCTGTATTGTGAAAAATAATCCCAGCTGAAGGGGTTGCGTGCACTGGTGCTTAAAACGGCCCTTTAGCTGTCATTATATTCACAATATAGCAGTGCATTAACTGTGCAATTGCTTAATTGATGCAGCAGGTCTGCTATATCACCTACAGTTACACTTATGAACTATCTGGGAGTGCAAACTCGTAGGCTCTCTAAATGTCCACTGACTAGGTTATGATGTCATTAAAGAAGATGTCACTAAGCTGGCCTGACTCCAGCACAGTCCTCTCTCATGTGTTTTGTGTCTACAGCACCTCTCTCTTTGTCTCTCTCGCTCACACATGCTGTGTGACGGTACACACCTCTCCATCACTGCAGAATGACTCATCTCCCTCTAGCTTACTTTTACTCCCTGTCCTCTTCATTTTCACACATTGTCCTTTTTTGTAGTTATTTGCATCTAATTAGGGTGACCAGACATCCCTGTTTACCCACTACAGTTACAGTTTCACAAGGTGTACCCCAGTGCCCTGGCAATTCACTTAAAAATGAATTCATTGTTCAACTTAATTAAAAAGAAGTGTCTTCAGTGTCCCTGTCAACAGAATGTCATTACAGAGAAGGAAAAACTTGTACTTTCCACTGTAAATTAATTTATTTGCCAGTAAATTCATTAGAAGAGCTTGTAATGTATGTGTTGGCTATAAAAAAATATATATGTTGGCTATCTATAGATATCTAATTAATTTCTTTGAGCAACACACAACAAAAAGTTTGACTTCTGTTAATGTAAAAAAATTTCCAACGCCCACAGAGATGAATCTGAAAAGGCATCTGACATAATTCAAACAGCTAAGACACACTGCACTTGTCCATATAGATCAAGGACTTAAGTGTTATGTGGAATATTTGGTGTATAAGTATATTTTATAGTTTGAGGTTCTAATATTGTTTAACGCAAGTTGAAAATGATTTGAATGAATGTGAAAATCAACCATAATTATAAGTTTGGGGTCAGTACGATTAAAACTAAAATTAATTCATACTTTTATTCCAGACGTGTATAATGTTGTAAAAGTTTTATATCTCAAATAAATGCTATTCTTTTGAAATTTTTATGAATCATTCAGATTCATGAAAAAAAACTATCACAGTTTCCATAAAAATATCAGCACAATTGTTTTCAGCATTGATAATAATAATAATAATAATAATAATAAACTTAAAATGTTTCTTGATCACCAAATCAGCATATTAGAATGGCTGCAGAAATTCAACTTTGTCATTACAGAAAATGTTTTAATAAAATACACACACACACACATTTTTTCAGGTTTGAAAACGCGAGACACACCGCACTGCATTTTTTGGTTGAGATTTTTGTTTTTGATGGTTTTTTGGCTCAGAGTTTGTCAGAGCGCTCCTGGGTATTCCAGAAAGCAAGGTTAACTTACCGTCACATATACCCTGAACTCTTGGTTGATTAACCCAAACCTTGCTTTCTAGAGGTATGCTGGTTCCAAAAATGAGTCTGGGAGTAAGTTTAGACAACTCAGAGTATGTTCCCGATTAACACACAAGACATTCTCAACAGAGCAACGAATCAATGATTAGATAGTCCGTTTAGCATGAACAAGACCAGACAAATAACTGAGGTGAGGTGTGTGTTTATAAAGCCAGTTGATGAGTGTGCAAATGAGATGCAGGTGTGCGTGATCAAGGCCTAGTCCAAACGTACACAGGTATTTTTATAACCAGAGTTTTTCCTCCTCCGTTTTAAAAAACAATCGCATCCACATGAGCATGGTTTAAAAAAAATCTCTGTCCACATGAAAACGCAAAACCAGGCTATGATTGGCTGCCTGATTTCCACATGGGTCCCATCCACGGCACCAATGCACTGAGGGATGCCATGGGCTCAGTGAAACCCTTCTACAAGTTCCTTTTCTTTGGACTCAGTGACAGGTCACTGTATACACAGGGGCAGGGCCCAAGTGGACTGTAATAGCTTAACACACTTGCCTTACTATTTTGTTATTATTGGATTCTGGCGCCTCTGTTCTGCAATACAATGAGATAACTGCACATGTATCTGTATACATGTGATAAGCGCTGTTAGCAGAGTTATTAAAAGCTACGTCCGCCATTGCATAGACTCGACTCGTGTAAACAAAAGAGCTAACGGTGCACAATCTGACGTCAAACAAAGGAGAGAATGGCGCACACTTCGACTTCACAAGCCGAAATCTCCGGTTTCACCATCTACACGACAACGCTGCAACCGGAGTTTCTAAAAATCTTCACCCTGGCCGGAGTTTTCAAAAAAGTCCGGTTTCAGTAACCGGATACTGCGTTTGCGTGTGGACGAACAGCCAAACCGCGTAGAAAAAGGTTCGGTTTTGAAAATACCTGTGTTCGTGTGGACAGGGCCTAAGCTCTGGTGACTGGGTGGGCTATGGTTGACTGGTGAGAGAGCCTGCAGATCTGTCACAATAACTATATTTATTATATAACACAAATACCTCTTAAACAAACTAACCCTGGAACATAACCTGCTCTGGAGTTATGTTCAGAGAGTGAGTTGCTATGGCTATTTACATACCCTGAAAGTTGAGGTTATCCGCTTACTTACTCTTAAACATATGTCACATAGCCTGCTTTCAGGAATACCCCCCTGGAAAAATGTGAGGCGCACCATCTTGGCTCTACCATCTTGGATTTATTTCTTTCTTTCTTTCCACTAAGCTCATTGCAGTGCATTATTAGTTTGCCTCATCTGTGATGGAACCATACAGTGCTGGCTTAGAATTTGGCCAAAATGAGGTATCTTAGGAGGCAGCATAATTAAGTTGTTTATGTTTTGGAAGCGCTGACTATGTTTTGGAACAGAGCGAATATGTTTTGTTATTTGCATTTGATTCTCTTCGAAATGTAGGCCAGTTGAATTAAACAGGAGGGAGATACCCATGAAGATGCATGAAACAAACTAAGATTAACCTAAAGGAATAATGCTAACAGGATACACACCGAATACACTGTAAGGCATTTTCTGTCATTTCAATTAAATACACTACTGTTATTCCCATCATTATTTTAAACAACGATGAGCGGCACCTCCACAACCTGCCAATGTTTTCCAGACTGGGACTTGGAAAAAAAACCAAAAACGCTCATATCTAACTTGTTATAAACTCTCTCCGACTTGCCTCTCCTCCCCCTTATCTACTTCATATTTTTCGCCTTCATTAAAAGAGAGTGTGGGGTCTGTATGAAGTTGGGAATAAATGTGATAGTGTGTTAAAGCTGGATTGGAGGGTGGGGGAAAGAGACAGAGTGGTTGGCAGGCTAGTGCAGTGGGGAGTGGGGCTAAACGAAAACAGATCTGAGATGGAAAGGGTGAGAATGAGCTGGCACAGCAAACGACAGAGACTGGCAGGAGTCTGAGGGTGTGTGTGTGTATGTGTGTCTGTGACAGAGAGAGGGGGATGTATCTCTGTTTCTGAAAGATACTGTGTACGTGTGTGTATGTGTGCATGCGCGTTTGTGTGTGCGGCCATGTGTGTTTGTGGACATTAACTCTGTTTCACCCTCAGTAATGCATTGTGATTGGCTGGATAGGAGCTGGCTTTGGCACAGTCTCATTTCCGCAGAAGGCCGTACAACAGGAGGGCCTCGACCACATGCCGCATCTGCCTCCTCTTTTGCTGCCAACACACACATGGGAGCACGCACACACAGACACACACACAGGTGCTCATATACAGGTGCTCATAGACCTTATAACATAATTTCAGACAATTTTTCCTTTCACCAATGCTTTAAATGCAGATTTTCTTAGTATTTACTTTTTATTAAAGACATTAGGCCCTATACATTTCTATAAATTATATATACATAGAATTTTTATATAACTTCTATAAATTATATATATATATATATAACACAATTTATTCAGACACCTTCATTTACTTACACTATCACAATTTTTTCACAATAGTTTAGAAAATGGTAATAAAATATGACAAGAACTCAGAGTTAAACTGTCAGAAAAAATTCATCTTGATAATGTCAGATAACTTTGATAGAAAGGTATGTAATGGATTACAATCAACCAATCAGCTGTCAGCTGTTAAATTTAAGTACACATTTAGATAATACCAATTTAGGTCAACCAATTACCAAGCAAATGCTTAATTTTGTTCAGTCTGTGGTGTAAAAGACACATTAGCAATAAAAGAAAAAACACTTCAGCAAAACATGGTCAGGTCAAAGTGTTTGAATCCCAAATTTGTATCAATTTTAGTTTTCAATTACAGTCCACTGTATGAAGAATTTTGGATAGATAGATAGATAGATAGATAGATAGATAGATAGATAGATAGATAGATAGATAGATAGATAGATAGATAGATAGATAGATAGATAGATAGATAGATAGATAGATAGATAGATAGATAGATAGATAGATAGATAGATAGATAGATAGATAGATAGATAGATAGATAGATAGATAGATAGATAGATAGATAGATAGATAGATAGATAGATAGATAGATAGATAGATAGATAGATAGATAGATAGATAGATAGATAGATAGATAGATAGATAGATAGATAGATAGATAGATAGATAGATACAGAAAAAACAGTGACCATTTTTTTTCCATCCATGCCCCTGGCCAACATTATCAGATATTACAGTTTTTTTCAATTGTTTACACGCAATTTTGAAAACAGAGTTCTTTTTGTCAAAATATAATCACAATTATCCAAACACCACACTCAATTAGCAAAATTCCTAGATTGTTTGCAAAATGACACACTTCAGTCAAAACATACACACTTCAGTCAAAACATATACACATATTTGTGAAAATGCTATTTGTTTTCATTTAACCAACAGTCAATGATCATGCACTATTGCAGCCAGTTTCACACTGCTGTGATAAATAAAAAACACATTTGTAAAAAAAAAAAAAAAAAAATAGATTTTTAGCCAGACATTCTTACTGTATGTAATAGATAATTTAGGTGACAAAAAATAGTGAGAAACTCACAACATTATTCATGATTTGTTTTGAGATAGGAGAATGTAGACAAATACTGTAGGCCTACTATAACCTTACTGCACAACACTTGATGCTGCAGACTGAATATTTCTAGTATTTATTTCAATACTTACAGTATTGTAAGTTACAGTAATCAACCAACAATGATATAAATTACTGTAAACAAATAAAATCTACAGACAAATAAAAATTACTGCATGAATTACAGTACATACACTTTGACTCTGAAGAAAAGTAAAGTAAAAGTAAACAGAAATGAAAGAAAACTCAAAGCAACAAGAATACTGCAACTATCCATCTCTCCGTCTGGCTGGATCAGGCCATAAGATTTCATCAACATCACAGGCTATGTCTTCATTGGCAAGGCACCGTTGGAAGAATCGCCTTGTGTGACGAATCCACCCCTGCACTGAAGCTGCTTCAATAAGATCACATTCCTGTTCCATGGCCTGAATGAGGGGCAAACGGTCATAAGGCCGCAGGTCATATACCTTCCACCGCCACGCTGAAAAAATTCTTCTATAGGATTCAGGAAGGGGAGAGTATGGGGGAAGGTATAAAACTTCAAAATCAGGGTGATCATGGAACCAGTTCTGGACCAGAGCAGCCAGATGAAATGAGACATTGTCCCAAACGACAATGTACCACATCTGGTCCACTTGGTGTAATGCTGTGACAATCTCATGCAATCGGTCAAGAAATGCAAGTATCAGATTTGCATTATAGGGTCCCAGATTTGCATGGTGGTGGAGGACCCCATTTTGTGTGATAGCAGCGCAAAGGGTGATGTTACCCCCTCGCTGCCCTGGCACATTGGTGATTACCCTGTGCCCAATTACATTTCTCCCTCTTCTTCTTGTTTTTGCAAGGTTAAATCCAGCCTCATCCACATATATAAATTCATGTTGAATTTCAGCAGCATCCATTTGCAAGACTCTCTGAAACACATTAAAGAAAATAGGATGCTATTCAATATCTATAGCACAGTATTTTTTTTGTGACTGAACATTATGATCAGTGCATGATACCACACCATAGTCAGATGAACAATGCATACCTCCACATACTCATTGCGCAGATGTTTCACTCTCTCTGAATTTCTGTCAAATGGTACCCGATACAGTTGCTTCATGTTTATTTGATTTTTCTTTAGGATTCGACCTAATGTTGACTGAGAGACTCGTTGGATGTCATTGAAAATATTGTCATCATTGATGATATTGGCTTGGATTTCTCGTAGCCTGATACAATTATTGGCCAAAACCATGTTCACAATGGCGGCCTCTTGTGCACGACTAAACATAGGGCCCCTTCCACCTTGGTGTCCTCGACCCTCAATCCTATGTAAAAAAAAAAAAAAAAAGATTTTATATATATATATATATATATATATATATATATATATATATATATATATATATATATATATATATATAGAGAGAGAGAGAGAGAGAGAGAGAGAGAGAGAGAGAGAGAGAGATATAATCAAATATACTGTCAAATGTCACAGTAAATAATATTGATTATACAAGCTTCAGTTTCAATGTATACAGGGAGTGCAGAATTATTAGGCACGTTGATTTTCTGATCATATTTTTTTTTCCAGGCACATTTGACCAATTCCAAACCACAGTAATCCTAATAACTACTATTGATTTAGTATTTAATAATGTATAAGTGATATATAATTGTTCATGAAGGCTGGAAATGAAAATCACCTTATATTCAGGTGTGCAGAATTATTAGGCATGTTTTCTTTTACAGATAAATTGAGCCAAAAAAGAGATTTAACTCAGACTGAAAAGTCAAAAAGTATTAAATGCCCATGAGAAGGATGCAATACTAATGCAATACTAGACATTGCAGTTAAGGCGTGACCATTGTACAGTGAAATGCTCGTTGGGTCAGCAGGGTCAGACAAAAACATGTGGCGGAGAAAAGACACCTGTTAACTGCAAAAGAATTAAGAATTAAGGTGAAGAATTAAGGGTGAAACCATCAGGAACCCTTTAGTCTCCAGCGCCACCATTTTCCAGAGCTGCAACCTACCTGGAGTCTCCAGAAGTGCAAGGTGTCAGGATCTCAGAGACTTCAGTCAGGTAAAGAATCCTAAAAAATGACCCCCACTAGATAAGAATCACAAGCTGAAGTGTTGTAAAATACATGAAGAAGGTTTTTTATAGGCTTTATGGACAGATAGGTTGAGAGTGACTCTTGAAGGACCAGCACCACAACATCAGAAAATCAACGTGCCTAATAATTCTGCACTCCCTGTACTGTGTGGTTAGCTTACCTGTTTTGTCGATGAAATGTCCGAATTACTGACGCAACAGTATTTCTGATGAGATTTGGTTAAACTCTTTGTCCAGCTTCCATCAGTGTCAGTCCATGGTTGATAACATGGTCAATAAGTGTTGCACGGATTTCTCGAGTCAAATTTGGTCCTCGTCTTTGTTCAGGTTCTATCACCTCTTCAAGTCCTTCTCTACCTCTTCCTCTACCTAGGTGTCCTCCTCTACCTCCTTCTCCTCTTCCTCCTCCTCCTTCTCCTCTTCCTCTACCTTCTTCTCCTCCTCTACCTATGCCTCTTCCTCTACCTCCTTCTCCTCTTCCTCTACCTCTACCTCTACCTCCTTCATCTCCTCTTTGAGCTCCCCCTCTCATTCTCACTCTTCTTCTTCTTCTTCTAACTCCTTCCATTTTTGTTGAAGACAGGTGAACTCACCTGCTGCCTTTTATAGCACACCTGAGTGCTGCATTTTCAAATTAGCACATGTGTGCTTCCACACCTTGTAGATGTGTTTATCCAATTCGTTCATTAGTGTGGTAATTGGCAATCCGGTGCTTTGTAATTACAAGGAAGTAACCTCACAATCCTTATCTGTGTCTAAGGTGTGAAAATGTGTGTAGAGTTTTACAAATCACTGTGTGTAATGTTTTGCAAAAAGGGTGAAGCAGACATTGTGTGTAATGTTGTGCAAATCTGTGGAGGTGTTTTGCTCATTGGAGTAAAGTTCTGCTAATTGTGTGGAAATTTTAATTTTAGTGTGTAAACAATCGTAAAAAACTGTAATGTAAACATTTTTGGATCAGGCAATATCAAAGTCTGTCCGCTTCCTGAAGGTCGTATTCTTTCTATAGTTCAGCTGATATGGATTTAACAAGGCCAAACAGGATCTGGCCAGTTTCTGAAATTGTGCTTATATTTTAAAGATAAACCAACTGGTAAAAATATGGGATTTTTAGATCATTTCCATAATTTTTAATAGGTCTTGTTAGCAGCACTAGTTATTAATTTATTTTTAATAATTATAAAGGTTAGTAAACATTTTTGATAATTGTGTAGATGACAATTACATTTTTTTTTTTATCTTTCAGTTTTGACAGTAGATGAAACACATTAAAAATGCAATTAAGTTGAAAATAAATATTTTAGGATTATAAAAAGATTAATTCAAATGAGTTTGTTAATTGTTCCAAGACATTCTGTGTTTTTGATAATGTTAAGTGTAGTGTTTAGTGTTAGTACAAGGAGAAGAGACTGGTCAGTTCTGGTCGTCCGAGACGCAGCTGCACCATATGTCCAAGCGCTGGACACAAGTCTATGGTTCCAACACAGTGTTCTGTTTAAAGGCGCAGTAAGCGATTTCTGAGAATCATTGTTGAACACTGTTCAACCCAAATCCCTCCCTTCATTGCTCCATCCCCAAAATGCACAAACACACAATGCAAGAGTGGATATCTGTTTATCATAGCCGTGTACTGTATTTTCATATACAAGCAAGAGTTTGCTGTTAGTCACTAGTAGCAAACACTCAAAATCAATGTTACTCACAAATGGAGTAGAAACAACGCAATCTCTGCATCTGTTTTCAGGCCTTCCCGCTAAGGCTCTTGCCTGATCATAACCCTTCTTTTTCAGTGACATTCCTCCAACCTTTTATTTTGTAATGTCTCTCAGCCATCTCTCTTTCTACAGTATTTCTTCAAATCTTCCTATAGAAGGTATGCATCGAGGTCACTTTCCTTGCCAGAACACGACCCCTCAGCCGGGACTGAGTTGCAGAAGAGCTGCTGCATGACTGGATTTAATAGGGGAAAATGCGAGTAAAAGAATTTTGATTTTAAACTAAAGGTTGAACTCAATATAGTGTTCCTTTCAATTTACCAAAGATCTGATGGATCCATGGATATTGACATGTGCCATCGTGTTTCCTGACATTTATATGAACCTGATTTCGATACATACAGAAATATTTATCAATGTCAGTCATCACAATTTCAATTTCATGTATATGCGAATGGTCCTATGCATTGAAGTGTGTATGTGGCCACTTGTCAAGAACGGAAAACAAAAGTTTTATTCAAATCCTCTATATATATTACAGGCCTATTGATCATTTTATAAAGCGCTCTCTTTATACTCACTAAAAGCTGTCACTCCTTCAATGACGCAATCTCACAAAATTGCGTTATATTAATTAGTGAAGCTGACTATACAATTCATCTACATAATCTACAAAATTATTGGTAACACTTTTAATTTTTATAGTCCACTTCAGTATAGCAGAAGCAGACAAATCCTGAGCAGTGCCAGTGCACTGCCTGGGCAGTGGTTTGAATGAGAAAATTACACATTATTATCAAGTCCGTCTCCCTCGGTCTGGAATGGGGTACAGGGATGTCCAAGGGGTCCATGGCTAAGCCCCCCATGGCTACTTCCTCTCCTTGGTGAGTGAAGTAAAGATGATTCATGAACAAAAATGTATTTTGAGTCAAATCTTTTTTAAATTTCAATGTGTGCATGATTGTCGTCGGATGGATACGCTGATCGCTTTTGGGGATTTTCTTCACACAAGTCAATCGTTTGGCCTCGGAACACTTGGAATATTTGTACTTTTTGAATAAATTGTGCCTGCAGTCGTATCTGCCTGTTATATCCTGTATTTTATATCATATAATACACAACTGGGTTCCCAAAAAAATGTTCCCATGCTCAACGCGTCTGTGTATGACGCCAAAGGTTTCTCACTGAAATTAATGAGCACCCTGCGCCTCGAAAAATGATGCCTAGGGTTACCTTTAGCGTTTTCATTGTAATGCTGAAGGCACTTGACCATGCTTCAGATTTTGACGCCTTGGGAGTGAGAACGGGTTGATACACAATACTAACATGAACTTATAAGGGGTGATGAATTGAGAAATCAACTTTTCTTTGAGCCTTTGGTATATAAAAGTTAATTGTGATATAAGAATATCCTGTAAGTTTCAGAGCTGAAAACGTCCTTGTTAGTCAAAGAAAAGCTTTTATAGACACCAGGCCCAGAAAACGAGAGATCTCAGAATATGTCGTTCCACTGACGTAATAGAATGCAGAAGCACCACCTCAAGCCCGCCCACCGACTCGCGGAGCTAAACGATGCCGGTTCCAGCTCACATGCGTAAGACATTGCATTTGTTCACTTCATTTCACTGTGGAATCGATTGTAAACAAGATAAAGGTCGAGACTGGATTTGCAGACATATTGAGATTAAAACACAATTCTGTGCCTTCTATATTGGATCCAACAGGAACGGTACAACACACTTATGTGAGTAAAACATGTTTTTTTATATGTGTTAGTATTGCATTGTTACAGATCGTTTGATATCTATTGATTACAAACCTTAGCACGCTGTCACAGGCTGGAGGTGTTATTGGTTCATTCGTGATCAGACTCTGACTTGTAACGCCAGCTCGCAAAGCCCAAAGTCCCGGGGCTATGTGTTTTTCAGACGGGCTATCACTGGCTTGTCGACGGACTATAGTGAAATAACATTCCTTTCTTACGCACACACGCGCGCATCTGTGTGTACGGTTCTTGGTTATATTCACTGATAATCGGGCCGACCAAGTAATACAGAAATAACATTCCAGTCAATCGCGGGTGGATGAGAGATGAATCATTGTGTTTGTTTGATAAATATATTTTTCGAGCCCTGTGAGCGTTTCTCCAGATGCTTTAAAAACAATTTCCACATGTACTGAGGGGAGCTGAAGCTCATTAAATATGCAAATCTTATCCAATCCTAGCCCGCGGGCGTTTACTTCCAAGTCTTCAGTGCGGCACACCCATCAAAACCGACCGTTTATCAGAGAGCCTCAAAACCAAAGCAGAAAGTAGCCTATTACTTATTCATTATGATGTTTTTGAATGTAAAAACCACACGAACGTCATAAGTTGACCTCAGACAACAGTATAATTTTTTCAACGTGCAAATCCTTCCCAACTAACACATGACGTACCAATTACGTGATTTATTGGTACTTTACTTTCATTTCATGACGTACTAATTGACAACGTAACAGCGAAGTTGCTTTATCTTAGTTTCTTCTGCGCTTCATTTATAATCAAGTGATATAGGTACAGCGTGCGCCGCTGTATTCACGCTTGTATTTGAAGCGCACGCTACGAGCACAGTATAACGTCTGGCAGGACAGAAAAGTTTGTTTTTCTGAGGTGAAAGCATAGACTGTAAAAAATATGGACGTAGTGTCCGTGACGTCACACATAGGATTCTGAAGAGCAGCTTTGAAGCATAAAGTAGGGACGAGCTGGCCGTTGCCATCATGGCCATGCGTCATCGCGCGTCACTCCCGGATAACAGAAAATGGGCAAAGAGGCGGGACGTGGGCGGAGCTGAGGTGACGTGATGACTTACAGACAGCAGACAAATGGCTATCCCCCTGTCACTCAAAGTGGCCATGCCCTTTATTATGCAGAACTTTAAGGCTTTATATAATGTAAACGAATGAGTTATAAATAAAAAAAAATCACAGTTGTCATGAAGGGCAAAATATGCCGAATAGACCAAAACCACAATTTGTACCAGGCTGTAAACATGTTTTTATCTGATGTAAAGTTGGGCATTTTGACATGGAGCTCAATGAGATTCTACTCCCTTATGGAGCCTGTCTCAAGTGGCCGGTCAGTGAATTGCAGTTTAAGTCACTTCCATATTGGCTCCAAGAGAAACTGCGGGAGGTTGCCGCTTGGGTGAAAGACTTTTTTATTTCGCAACAATCCACGAAAATAACGTTAGAATAATGACACTGACATATAGCCACTTTTGGGTCACGACCCGCCAATTGAGAAACACTGATGTAGACTGCCCGCTTTAGTGCTGTTTTGACACGTGAAAGCTTTTGTACCTATTCATATTAATTGCATAGAAAAAATAAACCAGTAAACAGTCTTTAAAAAGATTGCACTCAAAAATGAAAATTCTCTCATCATTTACTCACCTTCATTTAAAGTAATTAGATTTTATGGTGCATAAAAGCTGCATGCAACGATAATTAAAGTGATTAAAATGCACAAATTAGATTCAAAGAAAGAGCACTATTAGCCAAAATGGTTTTTATGTCTTTTTACTGACTCCGGATTGGTGTTTGGGTGTACAATAATCTGTTAACAGTAGCAGAGATAACTTCAGAGAATATATTCTACTCCACGTTATAGATCTATGCTATTAGCTATTTTATGCCGAGTCGAGCACTGGGCTGTTCTGAAAATAGAGCAATTAGTTTGAACAAGTGTGAGGAAGGACTGGGATAAAAGGTGTGAGCTTGAGCTTCAAGTGTTCATTAAGAGACAGAGGAGTGTGCTTTTGCCCTGCAGCTACAGGACAGGATCATGCACCGCCTCAGCATTCATCAGCATGCTTAGGGCAGGTGTATGTGTGTGTAGGGGGGTGTTAGGGGTCCAACAGAGAGCACTGATAATTGCATTTGTGCATATGCTTATGCGTGGGTGTTTGGGTGCGTGTATCTGTTATGAGTGAATGAGTGTGAGGAAGTAGTTCTGGGCTTTTCAGAAGAAGTATCTTTGTGTGAAAATATAAACAAGAAAACATTAGGATGATATATAGGGGTGAAATGTGATATCCCCAGGTTTAACATGGTCTAATATCAAACAAGAGCTCACAGTCCTGCTGAAAACACCAGATTAGACCAGCATGGAACTGGTCCGGGCTGGTTTATGATTAATGTGTATCCTTGTACAAATGTCATACAAACATTCAAAAGAATGTGTATCTTCTAGTTCTCTCTCTGGGTGCCAATTTTAATTTTTTTTCTCTTTTAAAAAAAAAAAACTTATAGTGAAAGTAGTTCTGCTATTTGACAAATTAATTTTTAGTAGTACAAATATTCCATCTGGCTTAAAAAAAAATTTGAAGGACACATCCACCTCCAAAAAGTATTAATGTTATCTAGAGTTATGCAGTGTTGATTTGGAGCTTGTCTTTCTGGTGAAACTGCTTCAGCTTAAAGTCAAAATGAACTTCTCATTTTCACTTGGGCCATTTTTGACACACATACTGTATGCATTTTGTCTGGGTGTGCATTTAGGGTTAAGCTAGTCAAGAAGACTGAAAGCATCCAAACACAATAGATTTGCTTGTCTTTTCAACAGTTCAAGCTATTGTTAATCCATGTTTTATCTATGAAAGATAAATGTGCCTGTGAAGCAAAATCACATATTAATGTTTGTTTTCAGAGAATATATCTTTCTTGTCTTGTGCCGCTGGCAGATTTTTTTTTTCTCTTCTTCTTATTCTTCTCGCCTGTTGTTTAAATTTATTGAGGTTTATTA